>NC_089843.1:6702840-6860340 GCF_035609145.1 Eleutherodactylus coqui | reverse complement strand
ACCACCTTGACCATACTTCTGGAAGAAGCCTCGATCACTCATCTGGTTCACTGCCATGCTGCCCTAGAAGCACAGTCCTCCTGACGCCACATTACTTGAGCGTTGCGCAGCCTTACAGGTGGATGCGTGTCGATCAGTCTGGCGGCTTCGGACTGGATATCACCTTCGGTAGGCAGAGTCTTTCTACAAGTTCCCTCATCTCTGTCCACTCACATACTTTCTTCACAACACTTGAAGATTTGCCTCAGTCATAAATGGGGCACACTCTCTTAGTCTGTGACCTCAGGATGGCGCTCTGCCACCTTGCTGTTCTGCCCTGCCAGTCTCGTCAGCAACCCTTTTTAACCCCTTAGTAACAAGCCTATGTTTGCCTTAAGGACCCAGCGGTTTTCATTGTCGTATTGCTAAGGAGGGTTGTTTCTCTTTAGTTTTTTGTGGAACGAGTTGTATATTTTACGGACCGCGCTCCGGGTCCATGAAATGAGATGTAGAAGGTTTATTACATTTTTTAAGGTAAGATGCAAAGCCCCCTGAAATCCCCCATGGTTTTGGAGTTTAGTTTTTTCGGCATTCACCATTTGGTAAAAATAACATCATTTTCTTATCTGATCACAAAAAAACATGCTTTTAAGGAAAAGCAACGGACTGCATTCCGCAATCTGTGGCCACAACACTTTTGTTTTTCCAGGACCGCAGCTCTGAGCGGGCGTGTTTTTGCCGTTTTATTGGTACCCATTTAGGGGACTTGTGACTTCTGCAACTCTGACATGACTTTTTTGTAATTACTTTTACGGCATTCACCATGCGAGATGAATAGTAAGACATTTTCCTTGTCGGGATGATTATGAAGGCCATAATACCCATCATGTATTCTTTTATTTTATTTGTGTTTTATCCATTTAAAAAGGGTTTTTGGGAAGAAAAAAATGTATTTTTTTAAACTGAATAGTGTTTAGAAAAATGAATTTTATTGCTCTTTTTTTTACTCCACTTTTTAGTCCGTCAAGAGGATTTGAAGATGTGATTGTTTGATGACATAGGGCAGTACAATGCATTACTTAGGGCCCCAGGGAATCGTTCCCACCCACCCCATTTACAGTAAGCCGGCAGCCATTGATAGATGACTGATTCCCAGTTCACAGGTGAATCGGTTGTTCAGTTTTCTGTATGCGGAACCTAAACGAGGAACGAGAAGGAAGTGAATTCTCATTCGTCATTCATTTGGTGCAGAAATGATACTGAAGGATAATCATTCAGATTCTCACTGGTTGCAGAAATCTGAAGGGTTTGTTGGACCCTTAGGGCTCCCACCCACTGGCGTTTTTTTCTCCACTGCGATGCGATTCTAAAGTTAAAGTCTGGCATCGCAGTGCGAGAAAAACGCAGCCAGATATCCCAAAATTGCTGGGATATCGCTGCGACATCGCCAGTCTTTTCAATGGGGCCAGCGGCAGCAGCGCTAGCCCTATTGAAAAGATATGGAGAATGCCGCGGACTTCTGCCACAGCTGTCACAGGAGTTTCCTTCATCCCCGCGGGGACCGTGGGAATGAAGGAACCCTCTGTGACAGCTGTGGCAGAAGTCCGCGGCATGCTATCCCATTGCTTTCAATGGGATCGGCAATGCTGCCGATCCCTATGAAAGCAGTGGTTTCTGACAAGCCCCGCAGAACGAATATAAGCCCTTCCCCGATAATCATAAAAAAGTGCTTAGAAAAATAATAAAAAAGTTACTCACCTGTCCTGCTGTCAGCCGAGTCCTCCAGCTGGCTCCCCGGCACTGCTGTCCAGCACTTTCAGCAGACGGGGATTTAAAAATCCCCACCTACTGAAAGGGCTGTGCAGACTGGCTGAGGGCTCAGCCAATAGCAGCTACTGCTTAGCTATTGGCTGAGCGCTCAGCCAATGACAGATTGCTCTTAGCTATTCATTCATGGGTATTCTTGTATCATCATGGAATCAGAGATGGTATCCAGGCAGTACAGGTGGGCCTTGGCAAATTAGAGCCCCCAAATTCATCTGTAGACTCACATGCTACCCATCAATGTAAATGCATAGGACCCAATCAGTATTCTCTCCTTTTTTACTCCCTGAGTTTCAGTTATTTGGGGGTTATGGTGGTAATTGTTCAAAAATGTTTATTGAAGATGTACTGGCATGGTGGTTGTTGGTGGGGGAGGGTCTCTGACTTGGCATGGTGATCCCTTGAGAGGTTGACATAATCAGTTACTGGACTGGGGGTATGAATGTTCCCAGTGACAACCATATAAGAAAGCTTGGTAGAGATAGTATAAAGAGTATGTTGGGGTGCAAATGAGGGTCCATACCAGTGAATGCAATGGCAGAAGGCACAAGAAGTATGATGTGCTGTGGGGAGAGTCTGACTGTTGACACAGCAGCAACCGTGGAGCTTCCTGGTCATGGAGAGAAGGCATTCTGACCAGTGTGACCTTCCCATATTGCACCCTCCTCCTGGTTAAAGAATGTGTAATGGCGTGCCTGACTAAGTCGTAAGACCACACCATGCTTAAGTATACCATGTTCTAGCCTGTGCCTGATCCATGTGGGCCATAAGGCCGAGGAGCTGTTAGATTTACCTGTAACCACATGAACTGAATGGAAAGTTTTGTTTGACTGCAACAACTTCCTGTGTCCGGTGTCATCAAATGAAGGTATGCCGAAGATGTAAAAATACCTGCAGCCCAAAGTAGAACCACGTGAGGTGGTCACAATGAGATAAGCCTCAGGGCTGAAGATTAGAAAGACACAACATTCGGGAATATATAATATAGGCTCTACTGAGTTGTGGAGTTTTTGTGATTTTGTCGTAGAACCTTCCTGTTTTTGGAACCACGGCCTACTCAATTAGGAATGATCACACCCTTCCAGATTGATTGATAAGGTATCGGACAGTGCACTGTCTCCCAGAAGAAACTCAGTCTGACCCAAGTTCAAGAAAAAGTAACTTCCTGTTTATTCTTGGAGTGTAACAAAGCTTTATAAGGCACCTCAAGGCATATCAAACACAGCCCTTTTGGGGCAGGCAAGAATTACATAGACACAATGTGCTGATTGATTATTGGATAAGCGTCTTCCTTCATCCGGTCATCTGGTATTGCCTGTCACGTGGTGGCACTCTGGAGAGTGGAATGGGCTGTCTCGCCCCACGTGTGTCAAACCGATATGATTGGAGGCTATTTCATGAATTAGTAATTGCATAGACCGCCCATGTTATTTGCATCTGTTTCCAGTAAAATCGCTGGGGTATTTTTGCGGTAATCAAAAAACGGTAGTCCGTCTCGGATGCGGTTGATTGTCTGATTCCTAGTTCCGTATTAGTGCATGCAGCTGGACAGTCACATATATTTATACATGTTGGTTACGGCTAAATTGCTAACTTTCATCTTTGTCAGCAGAGTTATGAAAAACAGATATTTCATATAAGCATTGCCTCATACTATTGTGTAACTGTGTATTGTGTACGTACACTTCTATAGCTGAATCAAACCAGAGTTAACGCATTTGAATTAACAATTCCCCGTAAGGCCCCAAATCCCAATACACAAAGATTTATATACTGGGATTGCCATCACAGACCCCCCTTGAAACTATCTGTTTCACCAAACTCGCCCTGCTCCATCCCACCCCCACTGCTGACTCTAGACTTCACTCTTAGACCTCACTCTAGACTTGTAAGGTGTTGTAGACTGGAGCCATTGCTCTCATGGGGGTGTAGGATGGGTCAACATCATCGTATTCTGGATCTGTGATGACGACATTGGCATTGACAGTGGGCCTACTGCCGGACATCATAGAGAAACAGGTGGACCAGGTAGACACCAGGGCCGGGATACACTGTATGCAACAACAAACAGAAATTAGAACCATTACAATGGCAACAAAAACAGTTAGTATTTTCTTCATCAGAGTAAATCCAAACCAGGACCCTGTCAACCAGTCAAACCACCCCTGGTCCGCTCCTTGTTTGATACTGGTGGCTAGATCTCTCAGGCGGTTGATCTGTTGATGGATTGACGCAGAGTTGTCAGAGAGGTTAAAACAACACATCCCTTCAAACTCTTCGCACCCATGGTTCATGGTCATAAGGATGTAATCAATGGTGGCTCTGTTTTGTAGGGCGGCTCTTCGTATGTTTTGTACATCTAAGAGTAGTAGGTCCAGTGCCTGGGATGTGGCATTTAGGCCCTTTACCATGTCACAAGCTAAACCGTTAATCACTCTTGTGTTATGCTGGGCTAATGCGGGGGTGCCTAGAATGCTGAGAGCTAGTGCTGTGTGCTCTGAGAAACTCAGTAGAGTGGGTGGTCCTACACAGTTATCGGCCAGGCCGTGGATGTCCCTCCGATCCCTAAGTGAGGATGTGGGTGCCGGGGGGTCTGGCTTCTGATACATAAGGATACTTAGACGGGACAATGCACACGGTCCTCCTGTAATGTTGGCGGGGATATATGTGTATGTTAAATTGCCACAGGACAGGACCCATCCTACTGGTAGTTTGACATGTCTGGTGTGGCTGGGACTCCGAACTACTTTTCCACAAGACATGGTAGTCACTATCTTTTGACATTGTTCTTCAGTACGGGAGCAAAGTATTTGGGAATCACTAGTGACCACTTGGCCCCTCTCACATTTCCCAATGTACCGTGGATTACATGTAAAGTTATAACATACCTCAGCCTGTGAGACATTTCTGACCTGGAACTCAGTCATATTGGACCAGTCAGCGTGTTCTATAGCCTCACAGTAGGGACAATACTCATATATGTTAATGAAGGTGTTATCTTGTATCACATCGCCTCCCCCCACATCATCATCATCATGTACCATTGCATAAATTGATCTCAATACATTTACTGGAGTGGGAACGGCCAGTAGGCAAGCTTGTAGAATATCTTCCCCGCTCCTTAATTTAGGCATGCACATATTAGTTATATTGATAACATCTCTGGCTAAATACTCCCACATATTGATATGGCTTTCCCTCACTAGTTTAGCCTGCTGCTTCTGGTTCTTCACTGAGGTACCCTTTCCGTCCCACATTACCAGACCCCCACATAGGAGAAGTATTATGATAACTTGACCTAAATATTTCATGATGAGTCGTCCTTCTGAGATGGAGCTTTCTTGCAGTGGCTTGCGTGGATCCAGGTAGGCTTCCCCTCTAGTTTCACCGAGGTGGCAGTGGTCAACAACACCTGGAATGGACCGTCGAACCTTGGCTCAAGAGAGTTTTTCCTCAGAAACTTCTTTACGTACACCCAATCTCCGGGCTGTATGGAATGGGTGCCTGTGTCCTGGTCTGGGTCTGGAATGGAAGAGAAGACTCGTGCATGGACTTTAGTTATTTCTTTGGCGAGTGATATAACATACTTAGTCAGAACATCAGAGTGCAATTGTAACTGCTGGGGGAAATAACACCCTAGTCTGGGGACGGTCCCGAAAAGAATTTCATAAGGTGACAACTTATGTTTTCCCCTTGGTGTGTACCTCACGCTATACAGTGCTATGGGGAGGATTTCTGGCCAGGGCATGCCAGTTTCTCGTGACATTTTAAGTATTTTTGTTTTCAAGGTACCGTTCAGTCTCTCTACCTTACCACTACTCTGGGGGTGGTAGGGTGTGTGAAACAAAAGACTGCTGCCCAACGCCTGCCATATCTCCTTGGTGACGTTGGCGGTAAACGCTGGACCTTGATCACTTTCGATGACTTCAGGTATTCCAAAACGGCAAATTAACTCAGTCATGAGTTTCTTAGCGGTACTTTTGGCAGTCATATTTGTACTTGGGTATCCCTCTGCCCACCCAGAGAAAACATCCACCACTATTAGGGCGTATTCAAAGCGTCCTGATTTCGGCATCTGGATGTGGTCAATCTGGATCCGTTGGAATGGATACAGTGGCTTGGCCAGGTGTTTTCTTGGTGTCTCCTCCATTTTTCCTGGATTACATTGGGCGCAAATGGTGCAAGCTCTGCAGTACTTGTCCACCAACGTTGTGATGCCAGGCGCCAGGTAATATTTCTGGATCAATGCGTTCATGAGCATCTTGGACAAATGGGTTGGGCCATGTGCCCACTGTACCACTGCTGGGTAGAAGCTTCTAGGCAAGCATGGGCGGCCTGCCAGCGCAAACAATCCCTGTTCGTCCTTTTTCGCTCCCTTTTTCGTCCATTCTTCTTTTTCTTCCTTGGTTGCTTTCTTTTGTGCTTCTGTAAGGTAGTCCGGTCGTATCTTCTCATCCACACTGACCATCATGGACGGGTCTGGTCCCTCCATTGATTCCACCCCAACCGGTAGGGCTTCCACCTGAATTCCAATTCTTCCAAACTCCCCCCTTGCAGCTCTTTTTGCTGCTTGATCCGCTGTATGATTACCAACGGCCTCTTCAGTGTTCTTCTTGCTGTGAGCTTTCACTTTCAGTACGGCCACCTTCCGTGGCAGTTGGAGGGCATCCAGCAGGTGCCTGATGGCTTGGTGATGCTTGACTGGGGTGCCTGCAGCTGTGAGGAATCCTCTAACTTTCCAGATCATCCCGAAGTCGTGTGCCACTCCATGAGCGTACCGTGAATCTGTGTAGATGTTGGCTGTATGATCCTGGGCTACCTCACACGCCCGTGTGAGGGCCTGTAGTTCGGCTTCCTGTGCTGATACGGTAGGAGGGAGTTGTTGAGCTTGGATTATTTTCGTGGAGGTGGTAACTGCGTAACCGGTATGGTACCGACCCATCTCATCGGCGAATCTGGAGCCGTCCACGAAGAGTGTGTAGTCTACGGGTTCCAGTGGTTTGTCATAGACTGATGGTAGATGAGAGATTTCCTGTTGCATCATCTTGACGCAGTCATGTGAAGGGCGTGGAATGTCGTAGTAGGAGACGGAACCATTCGGTTTTTCCTCGTTTCCATTCTCCTCTTCGCCTTCCCCCTGAAGAATTGGAAGGAGGGTGGAAGGGTTGAGGACATTACAACGCTGTAGGGTGACATTCTCCGGAATCAACAGTGAGCATTGCAAGCGTAGATGCCTTGCTGCTGATAGATGTTTCGGCTGTGTCTGGTTGAGTACGGCGGCAATGTCATGCGGAGCCAGGACAGTCAGAGGGTAACCCAACACGAGATCTGAGGTCTTGTCCAGCAAGACATGGGCTGCAAAGACTGCCCGTAGGCAGGAAGGTCCTGCTCTTGCCACTGGGTCGAGTCTGGCTGAGAAGTAGCCGATGGGCCGCGATTTTCCAGCATGTTTCTGAGTAAGGACACCTGATGCGTGTCCTTGATTCTCGGACACAAACAGAGCAAATGGTTTGTCGTAGTCTGGTAGTCCCAATGCAGGTGCTTTAGAGATCAGGTCCTTAAGCGTGCTGAAATTTCTTGTCGAGTCTTCAGAGAGTGCACACGGGGCCTTGGCCTTTCCTCCTTCTTCACCGATCCTTCTGACATCTTCGTACAGGGGTTGCATCAGCAACGAGGCCTCTGGAATCCAGGCTCTGCAGTACGAGATCAGTCCCAGGAAAGCTTGAAGGGCCTTTTCAGATCTGGGAAGCGGCACTTGTTGAATGGCGGCGATCCGGTCTTCTGTCAAGTGTCGTACTCCTTGGGAAATGCAGTGGCCAAGGAAGATGACGGTTGTGCAGCACCATTGTAACTTGGATTCTGACACCTTACATCCCTGATATGCCAGATAGCACAGAAGATTTTCAGAGGAGGAGGAGGCCGTGTCCAGATCGTCGGCGCAAAGTAACAGGTCGTCCACATATTGGAGTAAGACCACTGTGGGGTGCCCCTCCATCCATGGGTTTAGAATCAGAGACATTGCTTTGGCAAATTGACTGGGTGAATTCTGTGCACCCTGAGGCATTACAGTCCATGTAAGTTGGCCTCCGTTGTGCGTGAACGCAAATAAATATTGGCATGATGCGTCTAATGGGACTCCAAAAAAAGCGTTTGCCATATCTATCACTGTGAAGTACTTCGCTGTTGGCGGAATTCCAGACAGTAGCGTGTGTGGATTCGGCACCAGAGGAGTTTCCAATACGGTAGCTTGGTTCACTGCCCGTAGATCTTGAACCATACGGTATTTGGTTGGTTCGCCCTTCGGTGTCTTCTTCTTCACCGGGAACAACGGGGTGTTGCATGGCGACTCACATCGCACAAGGGCTCCGTTCTGGATCAGCAACTTAATCTGTTCGTCGATGGCTAGCGACACTGAGTGCTTCAGTGGATATTGTGGTCTTCTTGGGAATGGCATTCCAGGCTTCATCCTCACCATCACTGGTGGAACTCTCAGACGACCAATGTCCTCAGGTCCTTTTGACCACAGTGTATCAGGGATTCTTGCTTTCACTTCATCTGGTATTGTCTTTCGAACTTCCTGACAGGTCATGAGGAATGGTTCTGAGGCAAGTGTCATATGGTCATCTTCAGATAGCGGGGAGGTAACCGTTATGCCACCGTCTTCGGTGTAGGCAATTGTAGCTTGAAGTCTTGATAGAAGGTCGGCTCCCAGTAGGTTGAGTGGTGAGGTCTTGTGGACCACAAATCTAGCCAGGATGTTCTGTATGCCGACAGGAAGTGGCTTGCTTAGTGGGTTTTCAGACGGCCTTCCCCCTACTCCTACGGTCAATATGGTCTTATCATCCAGCAGGTGCTTGAAGGGGAAATCGTCAGCACGAATGATGCTCCTGGCTGCACCAGTGTCCAGTAGGAAGGTAATTGGATTCCCTGCAATAGAGAGAGTCACTTGGGCTTGGGGTCCGGTATTATCTATTGCAGGGTTCTGTACAGAGGCCATACTGGAGACTGGCTTGCCTGCGTCCTATTGGGACGGGCCATGGTAGGATACCGGTGGTGGTGGTGGTGGTAAGTCATCAGAAGATGTTGGTCCGTGTTGTCTTCTGGCCTGATTTGTTGGTCCGTGTTGTCCTGGTGGTGCACGGCAGTCTCTCTTGTAATGCCCTGTTTTGTTACATCTAAAACATCTTCTTGGCTCATCCTGACTACGATTGTGTGGAGCTCCCATCGCCACCATCATAGGGGTAGGTCCATTTCCTGCTACTCCCTTTGCGACTGGTAGTAGGACATCGATAGCCAGGATCTTGTATTCTGGCTTTGCCGCCATCAGTCCTTTCCTTACTGGGTCCCGTAAACCAGAAACAAAAGCAGCGGAAAGCATCAATTGGTGTGTTCTGATTTGTGATGAGAATCCGAGATCGTCAAAGAGTTGAATGAGGCGACCATAAAACTTGTCCACAGATTCCCCTTTATCTTGGGTCACGTCCTGCAGTGTGATAGCTTGATCCGCCAACCTGTCTTGCGCCCAGGCCTTCACTTGCTTGCAGAATTCCCTTCCGGAAGCATATGTTGTCTCTGGAGTAGCATTCTCACTTGTTGGATCAAGGGATTTCTGGATGACCGGCCAATACGTATCTCCGGCCTTCACCTCCGTCAAGGCCTGTAGATCCTTCCAGGTGGCTGAATAATTACGTTGGTACTGGACCAACTTCCTGAAGAAAGGCATGGGTTGCTTTTCTGGATCTGGTAATCCCGCCTGGAGGGTAGTGGCCTGGCTTGGAGTGAAGCTGACGTATAGGAGCGGGGCGTCTGCCGGTACGAAGGGCATCCTGTGTGGTGCCAGCTGAGGCGTGATCTGTGGTGCCAGTGATTGATGTTCATCTTGTGTGAGGGAGTCTTGTGATCCATAAGGGTCATCTCCTTGTGGAGACATGAAATGGACTTTAGGAGTAGATGTATTGGGGGGTGCAAAGTTAAGTTGTTCTTGTATACTCGTGCGAGCTGCTGGGTTTTTCCGTAAGCTGGGCTTCGTTAGCGAGAATTGTTCTTCTGCTCCCCCTGAAGTCGCTGTTGCTGAGCGATGTTTTGGCCTTGCACCATATTCCTTGTTTGCCAATATGCCGTCCCGGCGGCGCACCATCTTCACAGGGGGGGGTCGGCCTCGGAACTTCTCTCCAGACCTGGTGACTCCTATTACTTCATCCTCCTCACTCTCTGTCCATTGATCTCCATCTTCCTCCCTGGGTTGCAGGGGAAGGAGTGGGGGTGGATCAGAGCCTCCCTGAGCTCCACCTTCCCTTGTAACAGGTCCTGCGTTCAGCTGCTCCTCTGTAATTGGCTGGTCTGGGAACAGAGGGACAGCTTGTCTTTGTGCTTGCAATGTTTGAGGATCTATCACTGGATATAGTGGAGACATGGCAGGTGTTTTGCATCTCTGAAGTGTAGCAATATGGCTGCCTTCATGGGTGGACAGCTGGGTACTAGGCCTCTGGGGTGTACCAAGATGGCCCCCGTATGGAGTGGGTGGCAGTGCCCTAGGCCTCTGAGGTGTCTTAAGATGGCTGCCAGAGGAAGTGGTCATTGAGGAAGTGGCTGTGGAACGCATATTGGAATGCCTAGTGTTTCCTGCGACATCATCACAGGAAACTGCAGTGTTGAAACGCACGGCAGCTCCGGATACAGGAACCGCCTGCTCAGCGTTGAATACAGGAAGTGTGGGCTCATTTACACTTCCGTCTGGGCGCGGGGAGCCACATCCCAGACAGGTCTCTCTCTGCCTGGGGTTTTGCACTCCACAGACTAGGCACATCCAATATGGTAAGTTACCTGAATGCATGGGAGGTGCTGACGGATGTGTAAGAAGTGGGTTCACAGCATTTGCATGATACACATAACGTTTGTATTTCCCTCCCTCTCTCTGCACCGTCTCGCCCCACCCGTCTCTATTTAACGTCTTCGAGACCCGATACCATCCTTCTGCAGCTGTGAGCAAATTTTTATCCTGCAACAAGCCACGCCTATCTTTTAACAGAACTCGCCAGGCCTCCGGCTGAAGTCGCCCATTTGCATCTGCATCCCAGCATGCAATCTTCCGTATCTGCGGCCACTTATTTGAGCATTGCTTGCCTTCTCTTTCGGCTACTAAATCCCGTGCCAGCCTCCCGTTATTATTGCTCGATTCATTCCCCATTCTTAAGTCCGTATTTTTAGGCGTCTGGCTGGGACCTGTAGTACTAATAGATTCTAAACTAGCACTTCCTCTTTTCTCCCCCTCTGCAGGGCTTCCCCCCCCCTCTCTCTCTCTCTAGCAGGAGGATATTTTCTAGTTCAGCGACACTACACCCAACCTGCTTCCCATGTCCATTAACCTCTGTCGCCCCCAATACCCTACAACGAGGAGGTGGAATCCCTACCTATCTCAGGAGGGGGGCATGGGCGTCTCGTGTGTTTTTTTTTTTCCCGAGAAACCCACAACCCTCACCTGTACGGGGTGGCACTTCGTAAAGGGTCCCCCCGCTCGTTCCTATGGCCGCCTACACTTTCCCTAGGCGAACGGGAGGCTAATGGACTGATATGACTACGGAGCAGGTGTATGCCAGCAGCGTGCGTAGTTAGCGCTAACTGTGCCGGCTGGGATCGCGTCGTAGTCCAGACAAGAGACAAGCGGTGCGGTACTATAAATATCTCGTCCTTAGGTCACTGATCCGGAACAGTGATGGTCAAGACTATTTCTAGTTTCTAGCTTCTAGGGGCCTTTTTTGTTGTTTTTTTTTTATTCCTTTTCCCTAAGTGCGATGTGTAATTCAGGAGCTGAGTGTCAGAATGACTTCCTCTTTTCCTGATAACAGACTACAGTTTAACCCTATATCACAGATCTAACTTTAAATCTATGCAATATACAGACAGACTATTTCTATATGAGATGCAAGCAGGATTAACTCTACACGATATATAAACACTCTTAATTCTATGCAAGGCTTATCTTATGCAATGAAATGTGGATCTATGCAATGGATGAGCAGAACCATTCAGATTGTAATTGCTTATACTCTACTGTTACCTAATTTAGCAATAGTAATTGTTAGTACTGTCCATTACAGTTATTGTACACATCAGAGAGTCAGTGGTAGCAGTGATTATTTGGATTTCCACATCTCAGAGGGGGATGCAAAAACTGTCCTTGATACAACAGGTGTTGCATTCCAATCTCAAATACGGCAGTCAGGTCTAAAATTCTAGGAGTAACGCTAGATACCGGACACAGTATGTCCCGTCCTAGAACCTCACAGAGTTCTACTGCTACACAGTTCAACAATCTACCTTCAGCCAGAGGGATCCACTCATGCACGTTTAAACGATAAACAAATATTTGTGGTCCATTACCCTCGAGCAGTGGCCCGTAACCACAACGGTGGGGGGGGTATGGATCGCTCTGATTACAGATCTCCCATCCAAGTGTACTTATTGTCAACAACAATCCTTTTTTGCAATTCGGGCAAGACATGTGTGGTATTCTCATACCATAGACAAACAGACAAATAGACGGAGCACCAGTACGGCTGGTTTGGTCTAAACTACCCCTCGGGATACTGTCTGGCAGGCCCCCCTGTCCTAGATCTTTTACCAGACTTTACCGGAGCAGAGGTGCCTGTCCAGACGTTTGACCGTTTCCTGACTCTAAGGTTTTAGACACCAAACCTGACCCGAGCAAGGACCTCCTAGTCAAACTACCACGTCAGGCCCCCCTGTCTCTAAGGCTTTAGCCACCAAGCCTGACCGAGCAGGGGCCCCTGCGGGGACTTCCTCTCCCTTAAAGCAATTCACTGACCTTGCCAACCGACCAGTACTCTCAAAACGACAGGCATGTAATCATTCCTCTATATTTTATAACAGGTTCTTTCCACGTGATCGAGACTTAAAGAAGTACCTGTTGTATGGCTCCAAGGTGTCCGGCCTAGGCACAACACAGGCAAACCTGAACCTAGCCACACAGGTATAGATAATTGATTTATCTTACCGTGTTCTTTGGTGGGCCCACTAGATCCAAGGTTGTCTGTCCGGTGCCTTGTGTCCGGGCTTCTTTGGATCCTAATCGATCACGCTGCCCGCATTCTCCACCAGATGTCGTAGAACCTTCCTGTTTTTGGAACCACGGCCTACTCAATTAGGAATGATCACACCCTTCCAGATTGATTGATAAGGTATCGGACAGTGCACTGTCTCCCAGAAGAAACTCAGTCTGACCCAAGTTCAAGAAAAAGTAACTTCCTGTTTATTCTTGGAGTGTAACAAAGCTTTATAAGGCACCTCAAGGCATATCAAACACAGCCCTTTTGGGGCAGGCAAGAATTACATAGACACAATGTGCTGATTGATTATTGGATAAGCGTCTTCCTTCATCCGGTCATCTGGTATTGCCTGTCACGTGGTGGCACTCTGGAGAGTGGAATGGGCTGTCTCGCCCCACGTGTGTCAAACCGATATGATTGGAGGCTATTTCATGAATTAGTAATTGCATAGACCGCCCATGTTATTTGCATCTGTTTCCAGTAAAATCGCTGGGGTATTTTTGCGGTAATCAAAAAACGGTAGTCCGTCTCGGATGCGGTTGATTGTCTGATTCCTAGTTCCGTATTAGTGCATGCAGCTGGACAGTCACATATATTTATACATGTTGGTTACGGCTAAATTGCTAACTTTCATCTTTGTCAGCAGAGTTATGAAAAACAGATATTTCATATAAGCATTGCCTCATACTATTGTGTAACTGTGTATTGTGTACGTACACTTCTATAGCTGAATCAAACCAGAGTTAACGCATTTGAATTAACAATTCCCCGTAAGGCCCCAAATCCCAATACACAAAGATTTATATACTGGGATTGCCATCACAATTTGATCAAAGAGAAAACATTTTTCTTCACCACAGACTAAGTGATACCCGTAAGAAGGCTCCCGTCTATGTTCAGCTCTCGCTGTATGGTCTTTTCTATTACAGTATATTTGTCTTAGACGTTTTGTGCAGTTTTTCTCGGTCACCACCTGAACGTCTGAGGGTAACCACATTGTGGCACGGTGGAATCCTACAGCATTGTACATTGATATGTGGTGGAGAGTTGCTATGGGGAAGATTAAATATTGTCTTGCTGTTCTTGGGACCTACTATTTTCACTTGGGTAGAAGCAAGGGTCGGGTTTATTTTAGTTCTGTGGGCTCTGAATATAGACTTTTGAAAACAATTGAAGGTCATCTGCGGGTTAGTGTTGGAGCTTTATTGTGTCAACCATGGATGAAAATGAAAATGTATTTGGTGAAGGACTTGGTGTAATTTTACGAGCCTTGCTCGGTTAGTAAGGTAACTTTTTTGGTTAACAATTCGCCTTAATCAAGTGAAAAGTCTTCTAATTTGATGAAAATCTCCACCAGGGCAACACAAGATTCCATTGTTGATCATGTGCTGGGTTTGGCCTCCACGTTTGCTCCAGGAAGTGAAGTGCTGAAGGTGTGTATAAATATTCTGTACCAACATTTCATCATCATCATCTCCTACCCGCTGCCATCCTTACTCCCTTTTTGGCCGCCATTTCCTTCTTCCTTTGACCCAACTATGGTGTTCCAAGATAAGCCGGCCACTTTGCTTCTTTGCTACCAGGTACATCAGTAGTCAAACACTGCATGATTCTTTCTGTATGATTTGTTCAACAATCAGAGGGTCACTTTAATGAGAGAATGACTGACAACAGTTTTATCATCCAATTCACTTACAGCAACAGACAGACCAGGGCTGGCATCAGCATAAGGGAAAACTGGTCATCTGCTGGTGCCCATTTCACTCATAGGGTTTACTTTCAACCTGGTAAAAATTGCCTTCAAAGAGTCCTAAGGCAGGCATCCACGTCTTGTCTCACACTCTATGTGACATAGTAGGGAAGTTGTGCCACCTATTGAGTGTTGCTACCCTGTAGGTCAATGGCCAACCCTTTAAGGAGACACACAAGATGACACACAAGGGCAAGCCTCCAAAGTTCTTCTGCAAGTCTTCTTCATAAGATTTCATTTGATTACATAAAATTACATCCAGTCAGATGTAATGGATCTTTGAATGGAATGGATGTTGTGAGCAAACAACCTAAAATACATTAGATTATTACATTTTCTATGGATTTTTTTCTATAGTGCATATCTAATTAAGGTATCTAGATGAACCAACCCTTTTGACACGTAGTTTTAATGACATTCTAGTCGTAGTAGGAGGACCATAGTTTTAAAGATAAATAAACCCCATTGTGATACCTGGAGACCTGCTGATCATTGCAAAATTGTTCATCTCCCTGGGAACAATAGGGTTAGTTGTTGAAACTCAACGTCCCTGATCCTTCTTTCCTCCGACATCATCTGTTGCGGGAAAGTTGAGCCATCTCCATACAGATTAGAGAGTCATCCTGACTGGTTGTTATATGTGGATTCAGATGACTAAACTGCAATAGTATGAGGGCCTTAACCCATTAAGGACCAAGCGCGGTAAATATACAGCACCTGGTCCTGGGCTCAAAGCCCCACCGATAGTAAATTTATGGCGGGGATTTAAGCTTCCTGCTTCTGCAATCAATCAGAGACAGGAAAGAGTTTTTACCATTTCTGCCTTTTCCTTTCCCGAGTACACAGCACTCAATGAGCACTGTGTACTAGAAAGTGAAAGTGAAAGTGCAACTTCCACTACGGGAGCCGTGACCGTGGGGGGTTCCCTGCTGCAGCAGAGCTACAGGGTCATACTAGTCCCTGATCACCTCTGCCAGTGACTAATGTCACTACAGGGGATGTTTTCCCTATGGATGCGGCTCCTATGGATGCCCCTTCTACAGTGGGAAAGTGTCAAATTAAAAAAAAACAAACATGTGAATGTCCCCTAGAGGTCTTATATGACGTCATGGGGGACATAGATAGTAAAAACATAATTCCATACATCAGTAGAACAATATTACAGAATAAAACAACAATACATACATAAGAAAGAAAATAACACAAAGCCGACGCCAACCAAAACCATCGCTATAAGCACCCTGTAATCCAATATATCAAAGCATCCAAAACAAATAGAGAAACACGTTCTCATACTTTATTTTAGAGTAAATATACTAATTTTTTTTTAAAAAAGTACAAATGTTTAAAAAAAATCATTTTTTTTAGATTTTTACTCCCAAGAAAACTAAAAAACTGAAGAAAAAAAAGTCAGTGAAAAAAATATTTAAAAAATCGCCCTATATGTCACGGGGGGGGGGGGGGGGTGCAGCAAAAGTAATTTTGGTAGCTAAAGAAAAAAAATTGGGCAGTTAAACCACCACATGGGTAAAATCGGCATGGTCCTTAAAGAGTTAAGATAGATGTTAATTTAAAACCTGCCATGTTGGAATTTTTCAATATTTGTCAGATGTAGTCAGTGCCAAAACTGGAAAGGCATTAATGCCAAACAACAGATCTGTTAATGAAAACTCCATTCTAGTCTGTGATAATGGCCAGTATCAATGTCGGGATCAGAGGATCCACAGCTGGTCCACTGTGCCACATAGTGATTAGACCAAATCCAGAGGTGACACCTGAGGTCCCCCGGTCTTCACCTTTTATCCCCACCAATTGCAATCTAGGTTTTGTTACGGGCTCCTCAAGCCATTACTGTGGAAATTGTCCCAGTAATATAGCTATGGACCGAAGTGTGGTACCTGAGGGTGAGAACAGGAGCGTAGTCAGACATTACAGGTTGGGGCAAGAAGCATAAATTCAAAATGAGGAATAAGCCAGAGGTCAGGTCATACAGAACAGGTCCAGCACTGTCCAGAAGCCTAGAGGTTGGGGCAAGCATTAGGCAGAAGCGTAGTCAGCATATTAGAGCTGGTGTCAAGAGTGGACACGCCAATGTAATCTGGAATAGCTGAAGTCAGGAACCAGAGAATCAGAACAAACACAAAGTAGCACCTTAAGCGGGATGATATATCCAAGGGTGCCTTAAGAATGCGTCCAAGCACACGCACCCTCCAGACCACTTTCAGAGGATGAGCAGGCGCCGAGCAGGATGTATGCCCTAGCCACCAGGAAGGGTAAGCCAGTGGCCATGGCCGTTACTTGTAATAATCTGTTTCCTTATTACAGGTAAAGCTTTCTAGACAAGCAGTGGAGAAAAAAGAAGAGAAAATCTTCTCCAGTTTGAACTGGAAGTGACCTCCGATAAGTATGTAGCATGAAAACGTTCCCATACAGAGCTGAAAATTGGTTCCTTATTACAGGGGAACAGACATATTTTCATCAAAGAAGAAGTCGAAGCAAATCGAGTTTCTGTGGCTGGAGCTGTGGGTTTTTTCCATATCCCCCAATGGCTGCTTGGGTTTAGTGTTGTCAGTCCATTCCGAGTACGGGAATGCTTAGCTTTGTGGGAACTCTTGACGTGTTAGTGGGAAAGGAGTCCTTCCTGGGACTTTCTCATGGTTTCTCTTCAAAGTACTATTTATAAAATTATTAATAAAGGGAATATTAAAAAATTTGGCATATTTTTGAAGATCACAGTGGGATTTTTTAGTTTGCATTTAAAGAAAAAAAATGTTACAATTGAATTTAAAAAAATGTGAGCTGATGGAAAAGGAATAACGGCGGAAGTAACATCTCTCCACAAATGTTATCAATTACATCGACCAGAAAACCAGAAGGATCACCCAGATGTCAACAAAGATGCAACCACATCTGAAAAGAGGAAGGAACCAGAAGCAAAGGGAGAACTTTGCAGAAAATGCTTCATACCAAATAATTAGGTTTCTAAACCAATTGGATTTTTAACCCCTTCCCGTCACAACCGTTTTTGGCCGGACTTTTTTTATTTTTTTCTTACTCACCTTCCCACTTTTTTATTCTTATGATGACATTGCCATATGTGTGTTACCATGGGGTGGTTGCTGGTCCTCCCAGGGTGGCAATGTGCAGGGTCCCGCGGTCGGGACCGGCTTGTTGTCCGGCTGCCAGGGGCGCAGGTGCCTGGCCGGCATGGTGCTGGTGGCGCGCGGCGCGCGCGCACCTGTGAGTGCAGCTGCCGTGCACAAGCTCCCTTTTGTTGTGTTCTGTGGGGAGTTGGCTGTCTCCCTCTCTCCGCCCCTGGGCGGAGGCTTTTGTTTAAAGGTCGAGACTTGCAATCACTGCCAGTTATTGGTTTCCCTCAGTGTGCTAGCTAGTCTGCCTCTGTTGATCTCCTGCTTCTGTTATCTTGTCTGCCATACTTTGTTATTATCCGCCAGGTTATTCCATCTGCCTCAGTTCTGCTTAGTATTGTTCGTGTTGGTTATTTACATCTGCCTTTGCTGTCAGCATTCTAACCTTTCCATTCAGGTACCCCAGCGTCCCTTTTTCAGTCCCTAGTGAGAGTAGGGATCGCCACCCATTTGCCCGCCTAGGGTTAGCCAGGAGTGGAGGCAAGTAGGCAGGGACAGGGGTTGTGGGTGAGATCTAGGGCACCCGGGCAGGCATATCAAGGGTAGTATATCGTAACATAATAACTGGCCCTTAAAATTGCTCTCCAATGGAGGCCATGAGTGCCCTCACAAGTCAGTTGCAGGATTTAGTGGTCGTGATCCAAGACCTGTCCGGTCGTATGGTGGCCCAGGAACAGCGGGAGTTAGTGCATGTTTCTGCAGCCCCTTCTATTCCTGAGCCCAAGTGTCCTCTTCCTGAGGTATTTTCAGGGGAGAGGAGCAAGTTTTTTGTTTTTCAGCAGGCATGTAGATTGTATTTTCGGATGCAGCCCCGCTCCAATGGTCAGAATCCCAGAAAGTTGGATTGATTATGTCCTTACTTCGGTGTCCCCCACAGACATGGGCCTTCTCCTTACCCGAGAGTTCGGCTTGCCTGCAGTCAGTTGATTTGTTTTTTCAGGAACTTGGAGGTATTTTTGATGAGCCGGACCGTGATGCAGGTGAAACCTCCTGGAACGATGGCACCCTTAAAGATGTGTTTTTGTTGGGTCTTTCTGACACTGTCAAGGATCTACTCATTTCTCATCACGCTCCCATGACACTCAATGAAAGCTGACAGGAGGCTGAGATCTAGAAAAGAGTAATGTCAGGCCCGTAGGGCTTGGGAATCCGGCAGTCCCTCTCCCACTTCTCCCATGCCAACTTCTGGTGCTGAGCCTATGAAAGTGGACCGGCTAAGTCCCGAGGAACGGCGACAGTTCCGGATGATTCATCATCTCTGCTTCTATTATGGGAAAGCCGGACATCGTGTAGCGACCTGTCCTCAGAAGTGTCTACAACATCAGTCCGAACCAGTGGAAAACTTCAGATCCTAGGTGATTTTGGGGAGGATCGCCTAGGATCACAGGTACTCCCTAAGTTGTTGGTGCCTTGTCAGATTGGCTTCCGGAATTTCACTCGGTCCGATCAAGCTTTTATTGATTCGAGTGCTGCCACCAATTTGATTAGTTTAAGTTTTGTCAAAGCTCTGATGACTGAATTCTCGGCGTTAAAGATTCCCATACGCTTCACTAGTATTGATTCTACCCCTCTGTCTGCAGGGGTTGTACAATGGAGGACTCCCATGTTACGGCTCACTGTGGGTGTTCTCCATTCTGAGAATCTATCGATCTTGGTGTCTGTTGTTGTAGTGCTTGGTATGGCCTGGTTGGCACTGCACAATACCTGATTTGATTGGTCCACTCGGGAATTGACACATTGGGGGTTGTCCTGTCATAGTCACTTAGCTGCTATATCCATGTGTTCAGCAGATACCGTACTTATTCCTAAGTATTTGTCTGATTTTCATGATGAATTTTCCGAGAAACTGTCTTGGAAGTGGGAGTGGGACTGTGGTATTGATTTGATTCCCGACAGTCCCATCCCTATACGAGCCATTTTCAATTTGTCAGGGCGTGAGCACGAAGCCCTTATGTCCTATATATCAGAGTCTCTGGCCACACGACATATCCGGCCGTCCAGGTCCCCTGCCGGGGAAGGTCTCTTCTTTGTAGAGAAGAAGGATTGGACATTGAGGCCTTGTGTGGATTATCGGGCCTTGAATAAAATCACTGTGAAGAACCAGTGCTCCTTGTCCCTCATTCCCGATTTATTGAACTGGTTTTCCAAATTGGACTTAAGGGGGGCTTACAATTTAATTTGTATCTGAAAGGGAGATGAGTGGACGACCGCGTTCAACACCTTGTTCGGACATTTTGAATGTCTAGTCATGCCCTTCAGACTTTGTAATGCCCCCGCTGTGTTCCAGGGGTTTATGAACGCGGTCTTCCATGACTTCCTGGGGGTATTCTTGGTCATATATCTCGATGACATTCTGGTGTACACCCCAGACTGGGATTTACATGTGCGGCACCTGAGGCTGGTTCTGACCCGTTTGCGTGAGTACCAACTTTTTGTCAAGTTGGAGAAATGCATTTTTGGTACTAAACAAGTGTCTTTCCTGGGTTATGTGATTTCACCCACGGAGATTCAAATGGAGTCTGATAAAGTAGCAGCAATCTCCCAATGGGGCAGACCAGATAACCTGAAAGCTCTCCAGCGGTTTTTAGGTTTCGCAAATTTCTACCGTAGATTCATTAAGAATTATTCTGTTATTGCTCAACCCCTGACAGATCTTACCAAGAAGGATGCCGACTTGGTAGGATGGCCGCTTGAGGTCCCAGAGGCTTTCGGTCATCTCAAAAGGGTGTTTACTGCTGCCCCGGTGCTAGTACAGCCTGACGCGCGGTGACCGTTCTTCATTGAGGTCAGTGCATCTGAGATGGGGCAGGGACTGTATTGTCTCAGGAAGTCAGTGGGAGACCTGGGTATAGTCCATGTGCATTCTTCTTGCGGATGTTCATTTCAGCAGAACATAACTACGACGTGGGTAATACTGAGTTATTGGCGATTAAGTGGTCTCTAGAAGAGTGGCGTCACCATCTTGAGGGGGTAAGGCATCCCATTACTGTGAATACTGATCATAAAAACTTGGTATATCTCGCCAATGCTAAGAGACTCACATCTCGTCAGTCCAGGTGGGCGTTGTTTTTGCCAGGTTTAACCTCGTTGTTACATATATTCCAGGGGAGAAGAACATGAAGGCAAATGCCCCCTCATGGAGTTTCGGTTCGCTGGAAAGTGAGACAGTGGCTCCCAAGAATATCTTGGTAGCCGGGGTGGTGGTGGCAGCTGTAGAATCTGATCTTCCTCATCTACAAAATTGTCAGCAGGACGCTCCCTCGGGGGTGCTGGAGGGCAGATGGTTTGTGCCAGAGACCTTGCGTCTCAGAGTCAATCCGTGGGTTCAGGGGACTCTGGATCTTTGTTCTAGACACTACTGGTGGCCAGGCATGTCTCAGGAGATCCGCAACTTTGTTAAGGGATGCTCTGTCTGTGCACGCAGTAAAAGTCGGCGTCCGGAGGGGCCTTTGAGACCGTTACCGGTGCCTTCTCATCCGTGGTCGCATTTATCGGTAGATTTTATCAGCGATCTACCTGAGCCTCAGAAGTTCACGACTATCCTAGTTGTTGTAGACCGTTTCTCGAAGATGGCACATTCCGTGTCGCTAAAGAAGCTTCCTTCTGAGTTTTTTTAGATTTTTGTAAAAGAAATCATTCGTCCACATTCCGTTCCCGAGACCATCGTATCTGATCGCGGGGTTCAGTTTGTTGTGCAATTTTGGCGAGTCTTCTGTAGAAGCCTGGGAACGTCGCTTTCCTTCTCGTCAGCATTCCACCCGCAAACTAATGGTCAGACTGAGCGGAAGAACCAGGATTTAGTGCAATATTTACGGTTGTTTGCTGGCGAAAAGGCTCATCAGTGGGCAGAGTTCCTGCCGTTGGCAGA
Source organism: Eleutherodactylus coqui (assembly GCF_035609145.1). Lineage (NCBI taxonomy): Eukaryota > Metazoa > Chordata > Amphibia > Anura > Eleutherodactylidae > Eleutherodactylus > Eleutherodactylus coqui. The sequence continues at coordinate 6,838,704 of NC_089843.1, read as the reverse complement.
GTTTGCGCTAAACATCTGTACTTATTCTTCCACTGAGGTATCTCCATTCCGTTGCATATATGGTCAGCATCCTCGCTTCCTTACAGCTATTTCTACTCCGTCTGCCTGTCCTGCAGCTGATGTCGCCACAGATGCGCTGCAAGGGGGTATGGAAAGAAGTACAGAAGAACCTGGAAGCAAAGGGGGCTCGTATGCAGTTGCGTAGTGGGAGGAGTCTGTCAGGATCTGAACCGTACAGGATGGGACAGAAGGTATATTTGTCTTCTAGAAATCTCAAATTGAAGATTCCATCTTTGAAACTCGCGCCGCATTCTGCAAAGTGAGACATTTTCTCTGTAGCAGCCAAATTCATACATGAAATGTAGTATTATAGGACAAGCATTCACATGAATAGCCTTCCTGTAATTGCAAGCACAACACTCAGTCCACCCGGACGGGAGACGCTCTTCCTGTTCTGGCCATAAAGGCGGACCATAAGCTGGAGACCCCATTGTATGGCTGCTGCTATAGAGGAAATATAATATTATAAGATGGCCATTCACATGAATGGCTATCTTGTAATTACAAGGTTGGGACCTGTCCCACTTAGACAGGAGCTCTTCTTACACAGTAGATCTCCATTCTGGCCATAAAGTGGGGTCTCAAGCTCGGAACCCCAATCTATGGCCACTGCTGCAGGAGAAATGTAGTATTACTGGATGGCCCATTACAAGAATGGCACTCAGTCCGTACGGACGGAACTATTCCAGCCATAGAAGGGGGTCCCAAGTGAGGAACCCTACTCTGTGACATTCATATACCATGATAGGGCATGTGAATAGGGGATGCCATTTTGGTACAACCCCTTAATGAAATATCTAATGTATTAGAAATTTAAAAAAAAATTGGGGGGATAGAAAGAAAACCAAAAAATAATGAAACTACACAATTTTTGGGATTGCTTTTTGGGTTTCATTGTGTAGTAAAGCTGACATAACTTTATTCTTCGGAGCAGTTTTTATCTCTTCTATGTGATGCTCGTTATTAAGTAGCAGAAGTTTTAATTTGTAGCTTTTTTATGTACATGTGATTTTTAGGATCAACTTTTATTCCATTTTTTGGGGAGGTGAGATGATCAAAAATAGCATTTCCTGCATTGTGTATTTTTAATGCCATACACCAATATATAATGTGAGATTTTAATAGTTTTAGACATTTTTTAAGTAATCAATGGTACAAGGGAGATTCCGAATATTTGTTTCTTAATACTTTTGATAATTCTATTAAACTTTTTTTTGCACTTTTTTAATTCTTCTAGGGAAACATATGATCACTTGTATAATGCACTGCGCCATTTCTGTATTGCAGTGTATTATGCTGTAGACATTATCCTTAGCAGGGTGTAAATCAAGTCCTAACATGTCAGCTTTCAGGGCCATTCTTAGGTTCTGACTGGAATAGCAACCCTTCAACCTCTTCCCCTTTGATCGTGACTTGTGACAGCATGCACATCATGTGCCAGGAAGGGGTTTAAGGGCTTGTCCAGGAAGAGCACTACACCTGTCCACAGGTAGTGTGTAGTATTGCAGCTCGGTCTCATTCACTTCAAAGGAGCTGAGCTGCAATTTCAGACACAACCCATTAACAGGCAAGGCGATGTATCTGGAACAGAGCTGCCATGTTATTCTTATCCTGTAAAACCCATTTAAAGCAGGTTACTTCCTGTTCTAAACTACTGGGAGATGAAAGTAAAGCAGACTCATGTCTCGTGTGTCATTGCCTGCTCCCAGCAGCACACAGTTCTTATAATCTGCTTCTTTATAGTGATACTTTTCTGCTCAGGACCCCGAGGGCAGAGAGGAGCTTTAGTCACATGATGCTGTGATGCGCCAACCACTGGGGCGTGTGTAACGTTGTGGCGCTGGGCACTGGTTGTTGTGGCCAATGACAACCAGTACAATTGTAGCAGTAAAACGGTCTTGTGACTGGTGGAGAAATGGCATAACATTCTGCACCCCAGCGCAGACTTGCCTACGTAGGTAATGGCCACATACCAAGGAGAATGGTGCATGTAGTCCCAGCTATAATTCTGAGTGTTGATGCAGAACAGTATCAGATGATGACAGACACATGGACCATACAATATGGCTGCAGCATATACACTCTAGCAATGTGTTCCCAGTGATATTACATGTAGCAGCGTACAGGGGGCCGTATCATTGGGCTGTTAAAGTTCACGCAGCAGACAAGCAGGAGAAGAGTTGTCACCCGGAGCGTCTCTCAGCTTGCACAATCCCATGACAAGGCATGGCGTGAGATCTAAAAGACCTGTCATCACCCGGAGCAGCTCATCAGCCCTGATTTAAACCTCAGCCTGGACCAATTACCCAAATTAAAAACTTACCTCCCCCGGCCAGCTTCGCTTGCTTGTGTCTAGTACATGCAATAATGTGCGATTAACAGAGGATTAACATTTTGTACCTTTTATTTACAAACTCCTTTATCTTCATTCCACTTCCGGGCGTTTTCCTCTCCGATTAGTAATAAGAAAATAGACTTTTGACATAAGGGGTCGTTAATGACTGTTTATATAGCAAACCACATGACATTGTAGTAAATGCCCTAAAGCTGTGATAATCCGAAGGAGAACATCCAGCGAAAAGATAAATAAATGTAAAATAGTGGTAAATGGCGGATATTTCTTACAGGTCTCAACGTAACCAACAACATTTGAGAGTTAGACAATTATAATAAGTGTATAAGGCCAAAAACGCCCCCCGTCCATCTAGCTCAGGCTGTTATTCTACAAAGTTAATCCAGAGGCAGGAAAAAAACATGAGAAGCCAATTATCCTTATTTTAGGAGAAAAATTCATTTCTGGCTCCAATCTGGCAATCAGAATAATCCCCGGTTCACCGACCCTTCTGCGTAATCAGTGACATAACATGTAATATCATTACAATCCAGGACCCTCTTGTACTTATTCAGTGATGTCGCCGTCACCACATCCTCAGGAGAGAGTTCCATAGTCTCACTGCTCTTACAGTAAAGAACCCATTTTATGTTGGTGTAGAAACCTTCTTTTCTCTAGATGAATTGGACAATAAGGGGATGAAGAAATCTCTTCAGTAACAGAGCAGCTTCACAAGGAGTTCATGGTAGTCAGATACAAAGACGTAGCCAAAAGCTCCTGGTTCCAATGCAAAATCTGTACCAAGACAAGAGATGGAGTGAACTTTTCAAATGTTTTGTTACGCCCACTGGCGTAACTATAGGGGATGCAGTTGCCTTAGGGGCCTATAAGGCTTCTCTTCTCCATACAGGAAGCCCAGTACTGTGAATAAAGCATTATATTTGGAAAGAGGAGAGGAAGAATCCAATGGCCGGATGTTCTTAAGGACAGAAATGCCCAAGAAGGTTGGAAAATATTGTGAAATGAGATTCTCAGAGCACAATCGTTACCAATCCCTAAAAGAAGGAAGAATGGGAAGCATTTAAAGAGACCAGGATGGATGAACACAGAACTTGTACACATGTTAAAAAGGAAGAAAAATATGTTTATCAAATGGAAAGAGGGGAGAATATCTAAAGAAGAATATAATGCGGTCTGCAGAAACTGTAGGGCAAGTGTCAGAAAAGGTAAACCTAATAAGGCTTGCAACAGAGGCCAAAAGCAATAAAAAAGGATTTTGGGGGTCAAAAGCAAAAGAAAAGTCAAAGATGCTATTGGATGCTTACAAGATGAAAATGGTGAATCGGTTAAGAATGATGTAGAGAAGGCCGAACTTTTAATTCCTATTTTGTGTCAGTTTTCTCTCAGAAAGTAGATGGAACATCAGCTGATCTTCCCTGTGCTATTGGGGGAATAAAAGAATGCAGGCTATCTATAAGCAGAGAGATGGTGAGAAAACACTTAGATAACTTACATGATTCCAAGTTTCCAGGTACAAAACAAACCCAGATAGTTGCCACATACTTACTGATATGCTGGTACTAGAGGAAAGGTACAAACACCACATTCCAAACATGCAGACAGACAAACTGCTAAATGGAGGAGCATTGCACAGGTGAAGTTACTCACACATGCTCCCTATAATGAGGGGGTGGCTGCTTACTACTATTCTTGCACAACCAAAAAGGACAGGGTGTCAGGCCACATGGAATGTGTAGTGCACCTTGTAGGCTTGCAACCTATTAATGACACCATATTTCAATCCTGCGTGCTGTCCCGCACCTCATGGGTAAACCAGACTGGCACCCTGAGCTCCCTCAGTGTTCAAAGCTGCACTGCATGTTACTGATAAATAGTGATAAATACAAAGTCCAGTTTAACTAAATCCTAAAAAACTAAAAGAAGTGTAATTACTGAACCTTTTGCCGAAATCTTTGAAAATTCCTGAAGAAGAGGAGTAGTCCCAGAAGATTGGAGAAAGGCGAATGTTGTCCCTGTCTTCAAAAAAGGAAAGCAGGTGGACCCAGGAAACTACAGGCCTGTGAGCCTGACTTCTATACCGGAAAAGATCTTCCAACAAATTATTAAACAGAATGTATGAAAGTACTTGGATGAGAATGGAGAAATTAACCAGAGCCAGCATGGGTTTGTAACAAACAAGTCATGCCAGATGAATCTAATTTCCTTCTATAACAGAATCACCAACTGAGTTGTTCAAGGAAATTTGGTAGATATTGTATATCTTGACTTTAGTAAAGCATTTGACAAATATGTTATACCATCCTTATTGAAAAAAATGACCAAATCTGGGATTGACAAGGCAACTGTTAGGCGGATTCCCAACTGGCTGAGTGATCGTACTCAAAGAGGGGTCATAAATGGCTGCACATCCAAGTGGAAAAATGTATCAAGTGGGGTACCACAAGGCTCTGTCCTAGGCCCAGTGTTGGTCAACATTATTATAAATGATCTAGAAGAGGGAATTGATTGGAAACTGATCAAATTTGCTGACGACACAAAGCTAGGAGGGATAGCTAACACCAGGGAAGAGAGAGAGAGGAATCAAAAAGATCTAGAAAAGCTTGAACAGTGGGCGGCAACTAACAGAATGGTATTTAATAAAGATGAGCGAGCACCAAAATGCTCGGGTGCTCGTTACTCGGGACAAAATTTTCGCGATGCTCGAGGGTTCGTTTCGAGTAACGAACCCCATTGGAGTCAATGGGCGACCCGAGCATTTTTGTATATCGCCGATGCTCGCTAAGGTTTCCATTTGTGAAAATCTGGGCAATTCAAGAAAGTGATGCGAACGACACAGAAACGGATAGGGTCGGCGAGGGGCTACATGTTGGGCTGCATCTCAAGTTCCCAGGTCCCACTATTAAGCCACAATAGCGGCAAGAGTGGGCCCCCCCTCCCAACAACTTTTACTTCTGAAAAGCCCTCATTAGCAATGCATACCTTAGCTAAGCACCACACTACCTCCAACAAAGCACAATCACTGCCTGCATGACACTCCGCTGCGACTTCTCCTGGGTTACATGCTGCACAACCCCACCCCCCCCCGCACGACCCAGTGTCCACAGCGCACATCAAAGTGTCCCTGCGTAGCCTTCAGCTGCCCTCATGCCACACCACCCTCATGTCTATTTATAAGTGCGTCTGCCATGAGGAGGAACCGCAGGCACACACTGCAGAGGGTTGGCATGGCTAGGCAGCGACCCTCTTTAAAAGGGGCGGGGCGATAGCCCACGATGCTGTACAGAAGCAATGAGAAATATAATCCTGTGCCACCGCCATCAGGAGCTGCACACGTGGGCATAGCAATGGGGAACCTATGTGCCACACACTATTTATTCTGTCAAGGTGTCTGCATGCCCCAGTCAGACCGCGGTTTTTTATAAATAGTCACAGGCAGGTACAACTCCGCAATGGGAATTCCGTGTGCACCCACAGCATGGGAGGCTCCCTGGAACCCACCGGCTGTACATAAATGTATCCCATTGCAGTGCCCTGGACAGCAGAGCTAACGTCAGATTAAATGCAGGTGGGCTTCGGCCCACACTGCATGCCCCAACCTGACCGGGGTTTTTAATTCATAGACACAGGCAGGTACAACTCCCTATTGTGAAGTCCCTGTGGACCGACAGCATGGGTGGGTGCCAGGAAGCCACAGGCGGTACATAAATAAATCCCATTGCATTGCCCAGCACAGCTGAGGTAATGTCATGTTTAATGCAGGTGGGCTTCGGGCCACACTGCATGCCCCAGTCAGACTGGGGTTCTTTAGAAGTGGACACATGCAGTTACAACTCCGTGTGGACCGACAGCATGGGTGGCTCCCTGGAACCCACCGGCGGTACATAAATATATCCCATTGCAGTGCCCAGCACAGCTGATGTAAATGTCATCTTTAATGCAGGTGGGAAAAAAATTAATTGGATTACACTGTAGGCGAGGGCCCCAAAAAATTGGTGTACCAACAGTACTATTGTACGTCAGAAAAATTGCCCATGCCCAACCAAGAGGGCAGGTGAAACCTATTAATCGCTTTGGTTAATGTGGCTTAATTGGTAACTAGGCCTGGAGGCAGCCCAGTTAAAATAAAAATTGGTTGAGGTGCAAGTTTCAACGCTTTAATGAGCATTGAAACGTATAAAAATTGTTTACAAAAATTATATGAGTGAGCCTTGTGGGCCTAAGAAAAATTGACTATTCGGCGTGATTATGTGAGGTTTCAGGAGGAGGAGCAGGAGGAGGAGGAGGAATATTATACACAGATTGATGAAGCTAAAAGGTCCACGTTTTTGATGGTGATAGAGAACGATGCTTCCATCCGCGGGTGCAGCCTACGTATTGTTTAGGTATCGCTGCTGTCCGCTGGTGGAGAAGAGAAGTCTGGGGAAATCCAGGCTTTGTTCATCTTGATGAGTGTTAGCCTGTCGGCACTGTCGGTTGACAGGCGGGTACGCTTATCTGTGATGATTCCCCCAGCCACACTAAACACCCTCTCTGACAAGACGCTAGCCGCAGGACAAGCAAGCACCTCCAGGGCATACAGCGCTAGTTCAGGCCACGTGTCCAGCTTCGACACCCAGTAGTTGTAGGGGGCAGAGGCGTCACGGAGGACGGTCGTGCGATCGGCTACGTACTCCCTCACCATCCTTTTACAGTGCTCCCGCCGACTCAGCCTTGACTGGGGAGCGGTGACACAGTCTTGCTGGGGAGCCAGAAAGCTGTCAAAGGCCTTAGAGAGTGTTCCCCTGCCTGTGCTGTACATGCTGCCTGATCTCTGCGCCTCCACTGCTACCTGGCCCTCGGAACTGCGCCTTCGGCCACTAGCGCTGTCGGATGGGATGGCATGGGTACCCTCAGCAGTGGGCCAAGCTGTCTCTTCCCCCTCCTCCTCATCCTCCTCATGCTCCTCATCCTCCTCCTCAACGTGCGAGATATAGATAGGAGGGTGCTCTGACTATCCAGTGACATACTGTCTTCCCCCGGCTCTGTTTCTGAGCGCAAAGCGTCTGCCTTTATGCTTTGCAGGGAACTTCTCAAGAGGCATAGCAGAGGAATGGTGACGCTAATTATTGCAGCATCGCCGCTCACCATCTGGGTAGACTCCTCAAAGTTTCCAAGGACCTGGCAGATGGCTGCCAACCAGGCCCACTCTTCTGTAAAGAATTGAGGAGGCTGACTCCCACTGCGCCGCCCATGTTGGAGTTGGTATTCCACTATAGCTCTACGCTGCTCATAGAGCCTGGCTAACATGTGGACCGTAGAGTTCCACCGTGTGGGCAAGTCGCACAGCAGTCGGTGCACTGGCAGATGAAACCGATGTTGCAGGGTGCGCAGGGTGGCAGCGTCCGTGTGGGACTTGCGGAAATGTGCGCAGAGCCGGCGCACCTTTCCGAGCAGGTCTGACAAGCGTGGGTAGCTTTTCAGAAAGCGCTGAACCACCAAATTAAAGATGTGGGCCAGGCATGGCACGTGCGTGAGGCTGCCGAGCTGCAGAGCTGCCACCAGGTTACGGCCGTTGTCACACACGACCATGCCCGGTTGGAGGCTCAGCGGCGCAAGCCAGCGGTCGGTCTGCTCTGTCAGACCCTGCAGAAGTTCGTGGGCCGTGGGCCTCTTCTCTCCTAAGCTGAGTAGTTTCAGCACGGCCTGCTGACGCTTGCCCACCGCTGTGCTGCCGTGCCGCGCGACACCGACTGCTGGCGACGTCCTGCTGCTGACACATCTTGATTGCGAGACAGAGGTTACGTAGGAGGAGGAGGAGGAGGAGGGTGGTTTAGTGGAGGAAGCATACACCGCCGCAGATACCACCACCAAGCTGGGGCCCGCAATTCTGGGGGTGGGTAGGACGTGAGCGGTCCCAGGCTCTGACTCTGTCCCAGCCTCCACTAAATTCACCCAATGTGCCGTCAGGGAGATATAGTGGCCCTGCCCGCCTGTGCTTGTCCACGTGTCCGTTGTTAAGTAGACCTTGGCAGTAACCGCGTTGGTGAGGGCGCGTACAATGTTGCGGGAGACGTGGTCGTGCAGGGCTGGGACGGCACATCGGGAAAAGTAGTGGCGACTGGGAACTGAGTAGAGCGGGGCCGCCGCCGCCATCATACCTTTGAAAGCCTCCGTTTCCACAAGCCTATACGGCAGCATCTCCAGGCTGATAAATTTGGCTATGTGCACGTCTAACGCTTGAGCGTGCGGGTGCGTGGCGGCGTACTTGCGCTTGCGCTCCAACACTTGCGCTAGCGACGGCTGGACGCTGCGCTGACAGACATTGCTGGATGGGGCCGAGGACAGCGGAGGTGAGGGTGTGGGTGCAGGCCAGGAGACGGTAGTGCCTGTGTCCTGAGAGGGGGGTTGGATCTCAGTGGTAGGTTGGGGCACAGGGGGAGAGGCAGTGGTGCAAACCGGAGGCGGTGAACGGCCTTCGTCCCACCTTGTGGGGTGCTTGGCCATCATATGTCTGCGCATGCTGGTGGTGGTGAGGCTGGTGGTGGTGGCTCCCCGGCTGATCTTGGCGCGACAAAGGTTGCACACCACTGTTCGTCGGTCGTCTGCACTCTCAGTGAAAAACTGCCAGACCTTTGAGCACCTCGGCCTCTGCAGGGTGGCATGGCGTGAGGGGGCGCTTTGGGAAACAATTGGTGGATTATTCGGTCTGGCCCTGCCTCTACCCCTGGACACTGCACTGCCTCTTCCAACCTGCCCTGCTGCTGCACTTGCCTCCCCCTCTGAAGACCTGTCCTCAGTAGGCTTAGCAAACCAGGTGGGGTCAGTCACCTCATCATCCTGCTGCTCTTCCTCCGAATCCTCTGTGCGCTCCTCCCTCGGACTTACTCCAATTACTACTACCTGAGTGATAGACAACTGTGTCTCATCGTCCTCATCGCCCACTGAAAGCTCTTGAGACAGTTGCTGGATGTCCCCAGCCTCATCCCCTGGACCCCGGGAACTTTCCAAAGGTTGGGCATCGGTCACGACAAACTCCTCCAGTGGGAGAGGATTCGGAACCATTGCTGCCCATTCTGGGCAGGGGCCTGAGAACAGTTCCTGGGAGTCTGCCTGCTCCTCAGAATGTGTTATTGTAATGGAGTGAGGAGGCTGGGAGGAAGGAGGAGCAGCAGCCAGAGGATTCAGAGTTGCAGCAGTGGACGGCGCAGAATTCTGGGTGGTCGATAGATTGCTGGATGCACTTTCTGCCATCCACGACAGGACCTGCTCACACTGCTCATTTTCTAATAAAGGTCTACCGTGTGGACCCATTAATTGTGAGATGAATGTGGGGACGCCAGAAACGTGCCTCTCTCCTAATCCCGCAGCAGTCGGCTGCGATACACCTGGATCAGGAGCTCGGCCTGTACCCACAACCTGACTTGGGCCTCCGCGTCCTCACCTGCATCCATGTCCTCTAGGCCTACCCCTACCCCTCAGCATGGTGTATTACCAGTAGTGCAGAAACAGAACGCTGTAATTAAATGTGCCGCTTATTGGCCTGTGGTTGGAGGCTGACTTCCCTTACAGAACGCACAGCAGAGGCAGGAAAGAATTTTGCGCAAGCCTGCTGTAACACTTAGCTGGCTGCGTATGAATTAGGACAACTACCCCCAGCAGAGACGCAGTACAGTCAGGATGGTCACAGGCAGCCCAAATAGATTTTTTTTCCTAAATTTTTTTGGAAAAGCCCACTGCCTATATAGACTGGATATTTCTTTCACTGTCCCTGCCTCACCACCACTACTGGCCCTGGACTATGTAAAATTACTGCAGGACGCAATGCTCTGGACGCAATGCTCTGCACGGCCGATATACAAAAAAAAAAAGTGCAACACTGCAAAAAGCAGCCTCAACAGTACTGCACACAGTCAGATGTGGCCCTAAGAAGGACTGTTGGGGTTCTTGAAACCTAAAATCAATCCTAAAACTCTCCCTATAGCAGCTCCGGCATCAGCAGCACTTTCCCTGATCTCTGTCAGAATGCATCTGTGGCGAGCCGCGGGAGGGGCCGATTTATATACTCGGGTGACATCTGATCTCGCCAGCCCCTCACTGCAGGGGGGTGGTATAGGGCTTGCACGTCGCAGGGGGAAGTTGTAATGCCTTCCCTGTCTTTCTATTGGCCAGAAAAGCGCGCTAACGTCTCAGAGATGAAAGTGAAAGTAACTCGAACATCGCGTGGTGCTCGCCTCTAGTAACGAGCATCTCGAACACGCTAATACTTGAACGAGTATCAAGCTCGGGCGAGTACGTTCGCTCATCTCTAGTATTTAACAAGGAGAAATGCAAAGTCCTACATCTGGGCAAGAAAAATGAAGAAAGCACATACAGAATGGGAGGAATTGAGCTAAGCAGCACATGTGAAAAAGACTTGGGTATACTAATAGATCATAGACTGAACATGAGTCAACAATGTGATGCAGCAGCCAAGAAGGCAAACACAATTCTGGGATGTATTAAAAGAAGCATAGAGTCTAGATCACATGACGTCATTATCCCCCTCTACTCTTCCTTAGTCAGACCTCATCTGGAATGCTGTGTCCAGTTCTGGGCACCCCACTTTAAAAAAGACATAGACAAGCTGGAGCAAGTTCAGAGAAGAGTTACCAAGATGGTAAGCGGTCTGCAAATCATGTCCTTTGAGAAACGGTTAAAGGATATGGGAATGTTTAGCAGAAGAGAAGGCTGAGAGGAGACAATAGCTGTTTACAAATATCTGAAGGGCTGTCACAGTGCAGAGGGATCAGCCCTATTTTCATCTGTACAAGGAAAGACTAGAAGCAATGGGATGAAACTGAAAGGGAGGAGACACAGATTAGATATTAGACAGTGAGGAGGGTCAATGAGTGGAACAGGTTACCACGGGAGGTGGGGAGTTCTCCTTCAATGGAAGTGTTCAAACAAAGGCTGGACAAATATCTGTCTGGGATGATTTAGTAAATCCTGCACTGAGCAGGATGTTGGACCCAATGACCCTGGAGGTCCTCTCTAACTCTGCCATTCTTGGTTTCAATGCCCCTAAAACTGGTATATAACACTGTCTAAATGCCATGAAAGCCCCGTATAACAGTCTTAGGTCACCTAGGAGGACATCTAATGACTACAAAGAAAAAAAGAAGGAAAAACGGTTGGTGGAGGTGGTTTAATGATGTAGGGAAGGTTTTTTTTGGTGCACCTTGGCTCCTGCGATACCTGTAGATGGCTTTCATGATGAGTTGCTGCACTTCTGAAGGACAAAAAAGGTCCAACGTGCTACTAGATGAGGGGTTCTCTAATAAGGGACTATTTAGCATATTTTAGGATATGCTCAAATAAATAAAAATAGAGCCCACCACCCTACTTGCCTTCTCTCGCCTTCACCCTCTCTCTCCTAACTAAACCTGAGACCAACATCCCAGCATTGGAGAACTGAAGGACTGGCATTGACTTCAAAACATGCTGTAGCACCCACTGACTTCAACAACCAATCTGTCATGCATGCCCCTTTATTCCCAGCCAGTCCTAGTAGTTTGCAGCCATAAAGCCACCCAAGAGCTCAATTAACAGATACACAGTGCCAATTATTTCTCCTTCACTCTGGACAATAAGGATCTTTCAGCTTTGGTTGACGTTAATAGCCTGCCCAGCCCTTTACTGCCTCAACTGACATTTAATATAAGTGATTCAGCCATCGCGTAAGAACACCCACAAGTCCTCCGCTCTGCGCCTCGTAGACCATGTCCCATACATGCATCAGTGCTTGGAAAAAAGTACTGCTAAGAGCTTCTAATCATGCCACATGCTGGTGAGCGTCCCATCACTGAATGTGTCACGTCACATGGATCATTAAGAATGAAGTAGCTTGTCCCAGTTGCTCTGAGACTCGGTCCTCGCTGGTGAAGTCTCCAAACATGCTCTGCCAAGTTGAATCAACTCTTGTGAGCTCATATGTGATGGCTCTGCCAACTTCTTCAGATACAGATGTACAGGAAGCAGAAATATTGCAGCATTGAGTTTTGACCTTAGTCAGGGGACTATTTCATTAAGGTGAATTCTCCTCCTGGGGAGAACTTGAATTAGGCAACAAATCTAAAACATTACCGATATATGTCCTTCAGGATGCCACTGTAGTCCTGACTATCATTTCTAAGTACGCTGAGCAAAGACTAATAGTTTTCACATGGTCTTTCCTAATCACCGGTGACCAGTCCTGGGGGGACGATACCAATTGTCATATTTATTGTCATTGAATTTTTTTTCTTGTTTAGCAAATGTGGTGCTGGTATACAAAAAGGAGTCAAGAAGTGAACCTGGAAACTGCAGGCCGGTAAGTCTAACTTCTACTGTGGGTAAAATGTTTGAAAGGTTTTTAACCGCTTCTGCCTTCCTGTCTTGCAAGCTACATAGCGCTCAATAAGCACTACGTAGTGGAGAGAGAAAGAGGAAGTGTCACTTCTGCTATTCCACCCAGCAATCACGTAGCCGCTGGGTGACCCCTACCAGAGCAGAGCTGCAGGGCCCTAGCAGACCCTGACTAGATCTGCCAGTGACTACTGCCACACTAGGGGGTTGTTTTCCCTTTTAACTCGGATCCTATGGGCTCTTATGGAGGCTCCAAATATAGTGAAAAAGTGTGAAATTAAAAAAATAAAATTTAATGTGAATGACCCCCAGAAGTCTTATATAACGTCATGTGAAACATAGATGTAAAAACAATAGTGACAAAAATTAAGTAAAACAAAATTACAGAATAAAATTTTAAAAAATCTATATAATAATTTTGGTAGCTAAAAAAAAAAAATAGGGCCGTGAAACCACATGGGTGAAATCCCTAAAAAGTATTTGGTCTTTACCACTTCCTGCTGTGACGTGCCAGCCCCCCCCCCCTCCCCCCCACAGCAGTGAGTGGCTGGCGAGATCAGGTGACCGCTGAGTACTTAAACTGGTCCCGCCCGCGGCTCGCCTCAGACGCATGCTGGCAGAGGTTAGGGATAGTGCTGAGTAGAGTTGAGTGAACATACTCTTCTGAGCTTGATGCTCGTTCGAGTATTAGCATACTCGATGGTGCTCGCTACTTGAGCAAGCATCACACCGTGTTCGGCCCGCCCCAGTTTTTGGCCCCTCGCTGTTGTGACGTGTCAGTTTTTGCCCCTCCCCGCTGTGACGCCGCGCACGTCAAAGGCAATTTTTTTGGCTGGCTGGCAGGCAGGGAGGGGGAGAGAAAGAGAGAGAGAGAGAACCAACCCCCACAGAAAAAAAAAGCTCGGCACCTGGCGTCCCACATACAAAAATGCTCGAGTCTCCCATTGTAGTCAATGGGGTTTGTTACTCGAGTAGAGCTCTCGAAATTTTACGCTCAACTAGAATAACGAGGACCCGAGCATTTGGGTGCTCGCTCATCTCTAATTAAGAACCAATGCTTTTCAATGGCAGCAATCATATGCCCAATATCTACTTGCACACAAAAATGCACAGAGGTAAATACGGAGCGGCAGATTTTAAAACGCAGGTAACTGCAGCATCCGTCTATTTTGGATGTGAATCCCCTGATGCTGTCACATCCAGGGGTTTCACCTTGTGCTCAATGGGGCCGGCGGCAGCAGTGCTGACCCCATTGTAAATACACAGTGGAGATCGCCATCCTCTGACACAGCTGTGGCAGAGGAGCACAATGTTCTCCCATTGAATTCAATGGAGCTGGCGCTACAGCTAACTCCATTGAAAACAATTGGCTGTCGGCAAGCCCTGCAGTGATTTTCGGGGAAGGGCTTTAAATTAAGCCCTTCCCTGAAAATCATCCCTGAAATGTGTAAAAAAAAATATATATATACATATACTCACCTCTCTGCAGCTGCCGGGGCTCAGGTGCATCCAGACGGGTCTTCTTCCTGCACTCCTTTGAAGGGCTGCCTGTGATTGTTTGAGCACTGTGACCAATCAGAGGCAGTTCTCAGCTATTGAATGACAGCTGAGAGCTGCCTGTGATTGGTCACAGCGCTCAGCCAATTAAAGGCAGCCCTTTCAGCAGGTGGATATTTTAACCCCTTCACACTCCAGGACGTACATTTACGTCCTGGAGTGTCGGGGTATGTATGAAGAGAGGTCGCGGGGCGACGTCCCTTCATACAGCGCGTGCGTCAGTTGTTTATTACAGCCGACACCCTCGGCAATAGTTCCAATTGGCCGTGCAACCGATTGTGGCTATTAATCCTTTAAATGCCGCTGTCAATTTTGACAGCATTTAAATCCTCTGAACGATGTTCGGGGGTCCCGTATGCCCCCCCCCCCCCGGGGTGATATCAGGGGAGCCGTGTAGGTGTCATGGCAGCCGGGGGCCTTCTGAAAGGCTCCAGGGCTGCCTTGGGAGACTGCCTATCAAGCCATCCCCGTGGGGTGGCTTGATAGGCTGCCTTTCAGAATGCAGTATGACGTAATGCTATAGCATTACGTCATACTGCAGGAGCGATCAAAGAATCACATGTTGTAGTCCCCCAGAGGGAAAAAAAATCAATAAAGTTTTATTAATTGTAAAAAAAAAAAAAGTAATAACATTTTAAATCACTCCCCTTTAGCCATATCATAAAAGAAAAATACATATTTGGTATCGCCACGTCTGTAAAAGTCTGATCTATGAAAGTAGTGCATTATTTACTCCGCACAGTGAATGTCGTACCTTAAAAAAAATAAAGAACGGCAGAATTGCACTTTTTTGGCCACCCTGTCAAAAAGTCGTATGTATCCCGAATTTGTACGGAACCAACAGGATGTCCTACAAAAATGAGCCCTCGCTCAAGTACGTCAACGGAAACATAAAAAAGTTATTGTGAGCAGAAGATGCAGCAGAAAATAATTGAAAAATTGAAAAAAATTAAATGTCTTTGAAAAAAAAAGAGTAGTACAGTAAAAAAACCTCTACAAGTTTGGTATCGCAGTAATTGTACCGACCTGTAGAATAAAGTTATCATGTTGTTTTTGTTGCAGTTTGTGCGCCGTAGAAACAAGACGCCCTGAAAGATGACGGAATGTTGGTTTTTTTCATTTTACTCCACTTGGACATTTTTAAAAGTTTTTCAGTACATTATATGGTACTTTAAATAGCACCATTGAAAAATACAACTTGTCCCACAAAAAACAACAAGCCCTCATACAGCGACGGCGATGGATAAATAAAGGAGGTACAATTTTTTAAAGTGGGGAGGAAAAAAACCAAAATGGAAAAAAAAAGGGGTCAGCGTCATTAAGGGGTTAAATGTGCAGGAGAAGACCCGGCTGGATGCGCCTGAGCCCCGGCAGCTGCGGAGAGGTGAGTATATATATATTTTTTAGTTTTTACACATTTTAGGGATGACTTTCAGGGAACGGCTTATATTTGAAGCCCTTCCCCGAAAATCACTGCAGAACTTTCCGGCAGCCCATTTCTTTCAATGGAGCTGTCTGTAGCGCCGACTCCATTGAATTCAATGGGATAGAATTGTGGTCCTCTGCCACAGCTGTGCCAGAGGATGTCTTCATAGCCGTGCGGAGTCCCCTTGTCACTGAACACTGTGTCAATGCTGTGATTCAGTGTGACTGTGACAATGCTGTGATTCAGTGTTCAGTGACAAGGGGACTCCGCGCGGAGATGAAGAAATCCTCTGTCACCGCTGTCACAGCCGCAGCATAGGATCGCGATGTTCTCTGTATGTCAGTGGGGCGGCTGCAACTACCGCCAGCCCCATTGTCCAAAGTGAAGCCCCTGGATGTGACAGCACTCAGGCGCTCCTGCACCCAGCAGTCGTCCGTGTAAAAGTACCTTACATTTATGGCTTTGACTTATTTGCACCATTTTTATCCCCTTAAAGAGACTCTGTCTCCAAGTTTTTGCAGTCCTTACTGAGAGCACCATAAGGTCGTGCCCATCACACTGATCACAATGATATGTCTGCTGTGGGGATCTGTGCAGAAGTTTTGGAGAAATTTGCATTTTATTAGTAGTAGCAGTAATTCGAACTTCTCATTCCCGCCTCCAAGACTTCTCCAGAGCAGCACCGGTCCTCTGGAACGCACTGCCAAAGGCTACCCGAGCAATCCAGGACTCGCAGAACTTCAGGCGTGCTCTAAAAACGCACCTCTTCAGGGAGGCATACCGAATTCCCTAAACAAACCCCTCTGTACTCTGCCTGATAACATGCTCCCTGACCTACTGACTGCAATCCCTGCTAGCCATCATAAACCGCTCCTGCAGTCATAACGATTCTGCCGTCACACGGCTAAATGTCTGACCATTGTCTGTGTGTATAGCATCCCTCACTCTCCACCTCGCCATACCGGGCACATCTCCACCTCTCCATACCGTGCATATCTCCACCCCCCCCATACCGTGCACATCTCCACCCCGCCATACCGGGCACATCTCCACCTCTCCATACCGTGCATATCTCCACCCCCCCCCCATACCGTGCACATCTCCACCTCTCCATACCGTGCATATCTCCAGCCCCTCTACCTTCTGTATCTCCCCACTATTCGTAGTATGTAAGCTCGTTGGAGCAGGACCCTCACCCCTATTGTATCAATCAACTGATTACTATGTAACCGCGGTTCTGTAATGTTTGTATTTTGTCTTTCTGTATCCCCCGTCTATGTAAGCGCTGCGGAATATGTTGGCGCTATACAAATAAAGATTATTATTATTAGTAGCCAGACACAGAACTAGTCCTCCATATTCATGAACTGCAAGCTATCGCCACCCACTGTGCCCTGCAGCCAATGATTGGCAGCTCTATAGCTGCGCATAGTAATAGGTCATTGGCTGGAGGGCGGGGTGGGTGGAGCTAGCCTGCAGCTCATGAGTATGAAGGACTACTTCCTGTAGTCCTCCATGTATCTTCTGCTACTGATAAAATGCAGGTTTTTCCCACTAACACACCGCAGACATATCACTGCGATCAGAGTCTCTTTTGTTATTTTCAGTTTTCTCCCCATTTTCAAAATATCGTAATTTCCTTATTTCCCGTTTCCATAGCTACACGAGGGCTTATTGTTTTTGCGGGACACGTTGAACTTTTCGGTGGCATTATTTAATGTACCATATAATTTACAGGTAAACTAAAACATTTCTAAGTGCAGGGAAATGGAAAAAAACATTATTCGCCTTCTTCGGGGATCTTGTTTCTATAGCGTACACATTGCGGCAAGAAAGATAACTTTATTCTGTGGGTCAGTGTGATCACGTTACCAAATATATCTAGTTTTTCTTTTGTTATACTACTTTTAAAAAATGTTTAAAATTTTCGGACGCCATCATCTGACCACCATAACTTTTATATTTCCGTCCTGTAGTTTACATTGCTACTATTTTGGAGTTTTAATTGATTTTAATTCCTTTTTTTTTTTGGAGACGGGGTGACCAAAACGTGTAAATTTGGCATTGTGTATTTTTTTTCTTAGGACGTTCAATGTGTGGGATAAATAATCTGTTAGGGCTCCCACCCACTAGCGTTTTTTTCTCCACTGCGCTGCAAAAGTAAGTGAAAACTCTCACAGAGCAGTGCGAGAAATCATCGCTGCGACAGTCTTTTCAATGGGGCCAGCGGCAGCAGCGCTAGCCCCATTGAAAAGATATAGAGAATGCCAGGGACTTCTGCCTCAGCTGTGACAGCTGTGGCAGGAGTTTCCTTCATCCCCGCGGGGACCACGGGGATGAAGGAACCCTCTGTCACAGCTGTGGCAGAAGTCAGCGGCATGCTATCCCATTGCTTTCAATGGGATCGGCACTGCTGCCGATCCCATTGTAAGCAGTGGTTTCTGACAAGCCCTGCAGAATGATTATTGGAGAAGGGCTTGAAATATAAGCCCTTCCCCGATAATCATAAAAAAGTGGTTAAAAAAATAATAAATAAGTTACTCACCTCTCCTGCTGTCAGCCGCGTCCTCCTGCTGGCTCCCCAGCACTGCTACTGAGCTCTTTCAGCTGACGGGGATATAAAAATCCCCGCCTCCTGAAAGGGCTGTGCAGATTGGCTGAGGGCTCAGCCAATAGCAGCTACTGCTTAGCTATTGGCTGAGCGCTCAGCCAATGGCAGATAGCTCTTAGCTATTCATTCATAAATAGCTAAGATATAGATAACAGTACTGCTGAAATTGTGAAGGAAAGACTTCAACGCTCGCTCTCTTTTCTTACTGACTTGAGACAATTCCCCACTGGCTTGATTTAACTGACTGTGAGCAGAGGGTGGATGAAGGGAGATTTAAGGTCATCTCTAGAGCGCTGGATTGTTACCATGCGGCAGTTACTGGTTCTTCCAGGGGGGGGGGGGGGGGCGGTGTGCGGGGTCCCGCGGTCGTGGCGCATCCCCCTCGGCTTGTTGTCCAGCTGCTGGGGGTACGGGTGCCTGACCGGCGTGGGTGGCGTGGTGCTGGTGGTGCGCGCACCTGTGAGTGCAGCTGTCATGCACGAGCTTCCTTTTATTATGTTCTGTTGGGAGTGGCTGTCTCCCTCTCTTCGCCCCTGGGGTGGAGGCTTTTGTTTAAAGGTCGAGCAGAGACTTGCAATCACTGCCAGTTATTGGTTTCCCTCAGTGTGCTAGCTAGTCCGCCTCTGTTGGTCTCCTGCCTCTGTCATCTTGTCGGCTATACTTTGCTATTATCCGCCAGGTTTTCCATCTGCCTCAGTTTTGCTTAGTATTGTTCGTGTTGGTAATTTACATCTGCCTTTTCTGTCGGTATTCTACCCTTTCCATCCAGGTACGCCAGCGTCCCTTTATCGGTCCCTAGTAAGAGTAGGGATCGCCACTCAGTTGCCCGCCTGGGGTTAGACAGGAGCGGAGGCAAGTAGGCAGGGATAGGGGTTGTGGGTGAGATCTAGGGCCCCCGGGCTGGCGTATCAAGGGTAGTATACCGTGACATAATAACTGGCCCTTTAAAATTGCTCTCCAATGGAGGCCATGAGTACCCTCGCAAGTCGGTTGCAGGGTTTAGTGGTCGTGATCCAAGACCTGTCCGGTCATATGGTGGCCTAGGAGCAGCGGGAGTTAGTGAATGTTTCTGCCACCCCTTCTATTCCTGAGCCCAAGTGTCCTCTTCCTGAGGTGTTTTCAGGGGAGAGGAGCAAGTTTTTTGCTTTTCAGCAGGCATGTAAATTGTATTTTTGGATGCGGCCCCGCTCCTCCGGCTCAGAATCCCAGAAAGTTGGATTGATTATGTCCTTATTTCAGGGTCCCCCCAGACATGGGCCTACTCCTTACCCGAGAGTTCGGCTTGCCTGCAGTCAGTGGATTTGTTTTTTCGGGAACTTGGAGGTATTTTTGATGAGCCGGACCGTGCGGGGTTGGTGGTATCCCATCTCATGTCTCTACATCAGGGGCAGCAGTGGGTAGAAGACTATTGCTCTAAATTTAGACAGTTTGCAGGTGAAACCTCTTGGAATGATAGCGCCCTTAAAGATGCATTTTTCTTGGGTCTTTCTGACGCTGTCAAGGATCTGCTCATTTCCCATCCTGCCCCCGTGATACTCAATGATGTGATGGAATTGGCAGTCAAAAAAGACAGGAAGCTGAGATCTAGAAAAGAGGAGCGTCAGGCCCGTAAGGCTAGTGAATCCAGCAGACCCGCTCCCACTTCTCCCATGCCAACTTCTGGTGCCGAGCCTATGGAAGTGGATTGCCTAAGTCCCGAGGAACGGTTATGGTTCCGGAAGATTCATCGTCTCTGCCTCTATTGTGGGAAAACTGGACATCCTGTAGCGACCTGTCCTCAGAAGTGTCTACAACACCAGTCCGAACCGGCGGAAAACTTCAGATCCTAGGCGATCATTGGGAGGATCGCCTAAGATCACAGGTACTCCCTAAGTTGTTGGTGCCTTGTCAGATTGGCTTCCGGAATTTTACTCGGTCCGGTCAAGCTTTTATTGATTTGGGGGCGGCCGCCAATTTGATTAGTCTAAGTTTTGTCAGCCCTCTGATGACTGAATTCTCGGCGTTAAAGATCCCCATACGCTTCACTAGTATTGATTCTACTCCTCTGTCTGCAGGGGTTGTACAATGGAGGACTCCCATGTTACAGCTCACTGTGGGTGTTCTCCATTCCGAGAATCTGTCCTTCCTGATTATGGAAAGGATGTCTGTTGATGTAGTGCTTGGTATGCCCTGGTTGGCACTGCACAATCCCAGATTTGATTGGTCCACTCGGGAATTGGCACATTGGGGGTTGTCCTGTCATAGTCACTTAGCTGCTATATCCATGTGCTAAGCAGATACCGTACTTATTCTGGAGTATGTGTCTGATTTTCATGAGGTATTCTCCAAGAACCTGTCTGAGACTTTGCCTCCCCATAGGGAGTGGGACTGTGGTATTGATTAGATCCCCGACAGTCCTATCCCTAAGGGAGTCATCTTCAATTTGCTTGAGCATGAAGTCCTTAAGTCCTATATCTCAGAGTCTCTGGCCAAACGACATATCAGGCTGTCCAGGTCCCCTGCCGGGGCAGGTCTCTTCTTTGTAGAGAAGAAGGATTGGACATTGAGGCCTTGTGTGGATTATCATACTGTGAATAAAATTACAGTGAGGAACCAGGGCTCCTTGCCCCTGATTCCTGATTTATGGAATCAGGTGGTAGGGGCCCACTGGTTTTCCAAATTGGACATAAGGGGGGCTTACAATTTAATTCACATCCGAAAGGGAGATGAGTGGAAGACCGCGTTTAACACCTTGTTCGGACATTTTGAATGTCGAGTCATGCCCTTCAGACTTTGTAATCAACTTCAGGCGTGCTCTAAAAACACACCCCTTCAGGGAGG
Source organism: Eleutherodactylus coqui (assembly GCF_035609145.1). Taxonomy (NCBI): domain Eukaryota; kingdom Metazoa; phylum Chordata; class Amphibia; order Anura; family Eleutherodactylidae; genus Eleutherodactylus; species Eleutherodactylus coqui. The sequence continues at coordinate 6,817,515 of NC_089843.1, read as the reverse complement.
CATACCTCATTCCCTAAACAAACCCCTCTGTACGCCTCCTGATAACATGCTCCCTGACCTACTGACTGCAATCCCTGCTAGCCATCATAAACCGCTCCTGCAGTCACAACAATTCTGCCGTCACACGGCTAAATGTCTGACCATTGTTTATGTGTATAGAATCCCTCACTCTCCACCTCACCATACCGTGCACATCTCCACCCCACCATACCGTGCACATCTCCAGCCCCTTTACCTTCTGTAACACCCCATTACTTGTAGTATGTAAGCTCGTTGGAGCAGGACCCTCACCCCATTACTTGTAGTATGTAAGCTCGTTGGAGCAGGACCCGCACCCCTATTGTTTCCATCAGCTGATTACTATGTAACCGCGGTTCTGTAATGTTTGTACTTTTGTCTTTCTGTATCCCCCCTGTCCATGTAAGCGCTGCGGAATATGTTGGCGCTATACAAATAAAGTTTATTATTATTGACTTTTAAATGCGTTTTAAGTAAAATGGAGAAATGTCCCCTTTTCCCTTCTGATATGTGTTCTGTGTACATTTTACATCGCGTCCCAACTTTTTGGAGATTAGGATTGCAGATCTATGTAGCATATATGTGAAGTAATTGACATATGAAGCATGTAAAAAGTATCCGGTCATCGGGCACACACAGAAACATGTGCGCAAGCACGCCATGAGCGCACCCCATTGTGTCAAACAACCTGGCCCCAACTCCAGCTTTACAGGGAGCCTCTGACTCCAGCTGGATACATAGGCGCTTACTCATTTCTGAACTTTATAACCATGCCCAGTACAAGCATTCACACTCTCTTTTTCCAAGCCTCTTACAGAATTTTGGACAGGGGGATGCACGTTCTGTACTATTTTAGTCCTCAATGGCATTTTCGTGAGAATATTTCTGATCATAAACGACGTCTGGAAATACGAAGCCTTGGCTTAGACGAAGCAGCGATTCAATAGAAAAAGTCATTTCACCAAATCCCAAGGCAGCAGATACTACTCACTCTTTCCAAAATGCCCGACAATCATCCCACATTGTGTCCGCTTTCATTACTGCTAATTGTCATACGCTTGAACCAGCTGAGAGTATCTGTTGAGCCCCAGATCCATAGACACAGGGGTGCCCTTACCATGAGTCAACCGGAGCCCATCGCCTCAGGCGGTAGTCTGCAGGACCTCAGAGGGGCAGCGCTAGGGTTGCAATCCAGCCGGTAAGTCACCAGCCCAGCAGGTAAATAAGTCTAAGGCCAGTGTAGTAGCTCAGATCACCATCCTGGTCCCCTCCATAAATGTCATACATGTTTTGTCCTATGTAGATGCACTGTGCAAAGCTTGTCCTGTCATATCCAGGGTGTGTGTGGCACAGCTGCGGCACGTGAGAGGTTAACGTCACTAAAATCATTGCCTGCATGTAGATGTATCAGTTTGTCATGTCCTGTGGTACAGGTTAAGTTATAAATGTGAGTGATTGAGAGCGGGAAGAGGTCTTCCATCTTGTCTACCCAAGAGAATGCTAACACAGAGCCACATGGGAGCACCTTCAGCTTCCATGTAGCTGAAGATGGAAGAGGAGGAGCGACATCCAGTAGCAATTGGAGTGTGGATGAAAATGAAGTGAGTCCCACCATTAGAGAGAGAAAGTCCTACAATAATGCTGTATAGAGGAACCCACCGTACAGGTACCAGTTCACACTAAAGGCTTTTCCTGCACAGCAGTCAGGATCACTGCACAGAGGTACTTTACTGAGTCACACCCACACTCCTGCTATGTGGGGTGTTTATTGTCCAAACCTTCATTTAAATAATTGTCTGCCAGAGAGTCTGCAAAGTGACCCCTACTGCCCTTCCTCCTCTGGAGTGCTCCCAGTCCAGGACCAGTGCCTTACAGATAACATGGACTGTAGAACCGTATTCATCCTGTGTGCTCTAACCTTCTGTCACTTAAAGACAACTGGAGCTGCATTGCTTTGAAAACCGGTGTTGTAAAGTTTATTCATTCAGTAAAAGTTCTATCGGGTCCTAACTGTTCCTGGGGACCCGAGGTACTATACACAAGTCTCTGTGTTCTTTTCTCCGCCGCATAGCATACGGGTGTGTGGGACCAGTGGCGTCATGAGTGATAAGAACTACTACCCCCATCAACCCATTTTTTGGCATTCCCTATCATAGGGGCGTCGAAGCTGGCCTACGATCCTGCTCTGGCCTAGGCTGCGTGTCATCCCTCCGGGACCAGAGCCTGGTGAGTGCCGCTGTGACAAGCCAACACTTATCCCTCCCAACTATGCATGTTAGCCAGGTGGGTCATCCCTCTGAGGAGGGTGCACCGGCCATATTACTGGTCAGTAACACATAATTGTCAGCTGCCTGCCACCATTGAGCATCAAGTATTGAACTCACTTGGTCTGTTGCTGTAATCAGTCTGTTAAACCCCCTTATTGCCCCCACCCCACCAACAACTGCAGATGTCAGAGTGAGGGGTCAGTGGTCACAGACTGATTATAGTAGTACTAGCTGCCAGACCGGATCCACAGACCAAGTGAGTTAAATGCCTAATGGTGTCAGATTACTGCCCAGTGGGAAGCCAAATAAGGGGGGCACTATTATTACTGGGGCCAATATGGGGTCACCATTACTACTGGAGACACAATGGGGGCACTATTACTACTGGAGCTACTAAGGAGCCACCATTACTACTGGAGCTACTAACAGGGGTACTATTACTACTGGGGCTACTAAGGAGCGACCATTACTACTGGAGCTACTAACAGGGGTACTATTACTACTGGGGCTACTAAGGAGCGACCATTACTACTGGAGCTACTAACAGGGGTACTATTACTACTGGAGACACAATGGGGTCACCATTACTACTGGAGACACAATGGGGGCACTATTACTACTGGGGCTAATAAGGAGCCACCATTACTACTGGAGCTACTAACAGGGGTACTATTACTACTGGGGCTACTAAGGAGCGACCATTACTACTGGAGCTACTAACAGGGGTACTATTACTACTGGAGACACAATGGGGGCACCATTACTACTGGAGACACAATGGGGGCACTATTACTACTGGGGCTACTAAGGAGCCACCATTACTACTGGAGCCACTAACAGGGGCACTATTACTACTGGGACCACTATGTGTTGTTGTTGTTAGCCATTTAATCATTCCTGACCCTCTGCGACCCTAAAGGCCGCTTCCTCCATATTTTTCAGTTTTGCACTGCTTCTTTCAGTTCCACTATGTGAGTCACTGTAACTATTGGGATTACTAAAGGGGACACTGCTACCACTGGGACCACTAATAGAGGCACAATTACTATTGTGGTGACTAACGGGGATGGGCACTTTTATTACTAAGGTGTCACTATTAGAGATGAGCGAGCATGCTCTTCCGCGCTTGCTACTCGTCCGAGCATTAGGGTACTCGAGATGCTCGTTACTTGAGGCGAACACCACGCGGTACTCGAGTCAATTGCATTTCCTTCCCCGCATGTTTAGCGCCATTTTCTAGCCAATAAACATGCGGGGAAGGCATTACCACTTCCTGCTGTGACGTGCCAGCCCTCCCCCCCCCCCCCCCAGTAGTGAGTGGCTGGTGAGATCAGGTGACTTAAACTGGTCCCGCCCGCGGCTCGCCTCAGACACATGCTGGCAGAGGTTAGGGAAAGGGCTGATGCTTATACAGGGAGAGTGTTAGAGTAGGATCCAGTCTACAAGAACCCCAACGGTCCTTCTTAGGGCTACTCCTCACCGTGTGCATTATAGTTGTGGCTGGCTGGGAGCAGTAGTGCACCCTTTTTTTTCTAAAGCATCTAGCCCTCTGCAGAGCATTACAGCTATAGCATTCTCAGTCTGCAGTGCATTAGACAGCGGTCTCACCATGAAACTGTACTCTAAGGCTGGGTGCACACAGGGCGGATTTGCCGCGGCAAATCCACCCATGGCCGCTAATCTCGGGATTAGCCAGCCATGTGGACGAGATGTCTCAGAAATCTCGTCCACACGGGACGGGCAATCCGCTGCGGTAAGTCCCGGCTAAAACCGCGGCTGTGGCGGCCGCAGCCGCGGTTTCAGGAGATGCAGCATGCCTATTTACTTTTTTTATTGTTTATTTTCGTCGCGGCCGCGCTCTCCTCTATGCAGCGCTGGCCGCAACGGAAAAGCGAGTGGCCGGGCCGCTTCAAAGCCGCCGCGGCTTATACCGCGGCGGTTATCTCGCGGTTTTTGCTGCGGCCACACCGCGAGATTTCCAACGGGAATACGCCCTGTGTGAACCCAGCCTAATATTTCCTAGGCCACTGCAGACTATTTCAGCTCCGCCGCTGTGCAGAGCGTCTCACAATACCCTTTCCTTGGTGGGGTTGAGATCGCCGCAGTTACCAGCACTATCCACTGGCTTTAGAGTCTTCTCCCACTCCACACAGCCTCTATTATCTACAAGTCTCTGCAAGCGGTAAATTACCCCTAGGTATCAGCGCCAGACAGCGGTCACAGCATAGAGCCTCCGCTATCTACAAGTCTCTGTGTGCGGTGAATTAGCCACAGTTGTCAGTGCTATACAGTGGGGTCATTTATTTGGCCCTGCTCTATACTCAATCCGCCATGATGAGGAGTAGGGGTAACTGATTTAATGAGACGTTCACAGCTGTACAAGCATCCCAGTCCGCTTTATGCGCACGATTACTGAGGGTGTGAGCCGAGGCCAAAGTCCTGGGGGGGGGGGGGGGGGGGTGAAACTCTGCCATGTTTGGGCACTCTGATTTCTTCATATTTAATACTATCTCTGGGTTGCAGGGGCTCGCCTATACTGTGGGTGCACAAAGATTTCCCATTGCGGTGTTTTACCTATCTGGCACAAATACACTGACGTGGGTAGGGCGCAGAAGGCTTTCCCATTGCGTTGTTCAGCTATCTCACATATACACAGAATGAATTGTGTGGGGACACATGGATTTCGCATTGCTATGTAACTCGTAGCACCTTGGGTCACACAAGGTGGAGGCTGGGACCGAGCCTGACCTAGGGCCCGCTCACGTGCTTCCCACACAGAGTACTGCGGGTCCTACCTCAGTCATGGTTTCTCGGGCTTATTATGCCACCTCCTCCTGCTTGGAGTCTGGGGATCAGCGCTGGGCGACATGTATTATCTCTCATGCTACAGATTACCACAGTTATCCGAGATGTTGGATTGGAGCGTTCACAGGAAGCATTAGTGATTTCATGAGACTTTCACAGGGTCACTGTATACCTGTGGTGGCTACTTTTGCGACACCTCCGGCTTCACACCAATCTTTGGTGTTAGTATGCACTGCTGCATTGTGGAGATGTGTAGAAGTGCTGGCACCTGAGTCCCCTTTATGCCCACGTTTGCGGCTCCTGACAATTTTGTGACGGAGGTGGCACGGGATTGGAATGATGATCGTACGTCAATTTATCATCAATTCTCAACAGCATTGTGGGCTATCGGCCGCCCCTTTCAAAGAGGGTCACTGCCTGGCCCTGCCAACCCGCTGCAGTGTGTGCCTCCGGTTCCTCCTCATCCAGTACACACTTATAAATCGACATGTGGTGGAGGGTGGTGTGGCTATGAAGCGAGCGTGTGCATTGAGGGCAGCTGACCGCTGCGCAGGGACACTTTTGTGTGCACTGTGGACGCAGGGTCGTGCGGGGGGGGGGGGGTTGGTTGGACAACAATGCCAGCATGTAACGCAGGAGAAGAGTGGTGTCACCCGCAGGCAATGATTGTCAATGGTTGCAGCTAATGTGGTGCTTAGCTAAGATGTGCCAGTGCGTGTGCCTTGCTGCTTATGGTCAGTCCCAAGTAAATTCTTAGGGGGGTGACCGCCAGACTCTTGCCCCCATTTTGGCTTAATAGCGGGACCTGGGAGCCTCAGGTGCAGCCCTGCATGCTGCCCCTGCCATTCCCTATCTGTTTCTGTGGTGTTTCCATGACTTTCTGAGGTTTTCCGGTGTTTCACAAATCATCCCCCTATGTGGGGCATCGGTCCCATACAAAAATGCTTGAGTCCCCCATTGACTTCAATGGGGTTTGTTACTCGAAACGAGCTCTTGAGCATTACGAAAAGTTCGACTCCAGTACTGAGCACCCGAGCATTTTGGTGCTCGCTCATCTCTAGTCATTATTACTTCTGGGGACACTATGGAGGTCACTATTACTACTGGGGACACTATGAGGGGGTCACTATTACTACTGAACCACTAACAGGGGCACTTTTAGTACTGGAGTCACTATTATTTTGGGAATCACTAAAGGAATTACCATTACAATTGGAGCCACTGAGAGGTCATTATTAATACTAAATGACTAATGGGGACCATATTACCACTGGAGGCATATTGGGGTCACTATTACTACTGAACCCACTAAAGGGGACACTTACCACTGGGCCCACTAATATGGTCACTATTACCACTGGATTTACTGTGGGGGTTCCTAATACTACTGGAGACACTAAAAGGGACATTATTACTACTGGAGCCACTAACTGGGACACTGTTACTACTTTGACCACTAATAGGGGCACTATTACTACTGGGGACACTATGGGAGTCACAATTACTACTTGGGTCACTAACAGGGGCACTTTTCTACTGGAGTTACTATGGGGGTGGGGTCACTATTACTACTGGAATGACTGACAGTGGCACTATAACTGCTGGGACCACTATTACTACTGGTACCACTATGGGTGTAACTATTACTACTAGGGTGACAAATGAGGCAATAGTACTACTGGGGCCATAAACAGGAGCACTATTAGTACTGGGACCAATGTAGGTGTTACCATTACTATTGGGGTCACTAATGGAGGCACTATTACTAGTGGGGCAACTATAGGGCTCCTAATAATACTCAATGACTAAGGGGGGCACTATTACTACTGTGGCCACTAACAGGGGCACTATTACTACTGGCACAACTAACGAGTTGCTATTACTACTGGGACCACTATAGAGGTCAGTACTACTACTGGCACCACTAACAGCAGCATTATAACTGCTGAGGCAACTATAAAAGTCACTATTATTACTGGGGTCACTAAAGGGGCACAATGACTAATGGATAGAGATGAGGGAACGGACTCGTCCGAGCTTGATACTCGTTTGAGTATTAGCGTGTTCGAGATGCTCGTTACTAGAGGCGAGCACCACGCGATGTTCGAGTTACTTTCACTTTCATCTCTGAGACGTTAGCGCGCTTTTCTGGCCAATAGAAAGACATGGAAGGCATTGCAACCCCCTCCTGCGACGTTCCAGCCCTATACCACCCCCCTGCAGTGAGTGGCTGGGGAGATCAGGTGACCCCTGAGTATTTAAATCGGCCCCTCCCGCGGCTCGCCACAGATACATTCTGACAGAGATCAGGGAAAGTGTTGCTGATGCCGGAGCTGCTATAGGGAGAGCGTTAGGATTGATTTTAGGCTTCAAGAACCCCAACGGTCCTTCTTAGGGCCACATCTGACCTTGTGCAGTACTGTTGACGCTGCTGTGAGCAGTGTTGCACAATTTTTTTTTTTTTTGTATATCGGGCATGCAGAGCATTGCGTCCTCAGTCTGCAGTAATTTTACATAGTCTAGGGCCAGTAGTGGTGAGGCAGGGAAAGATATATACTGTGTATATAGGCAGTGGGCTTTTTCAAAAGATTGGGGAAAAATACTATCTTTGGGCTGCCTGTGACCGTCTTGAGTGTACTGCATCTCTGCTGGGGGTAGTAGTCCTAATTAATATGCAGCCAGCTAAGTGTTACAGCAGGCTTGCGCAAAATTCTTTCCTGGCTCTGCGTTGCCCGTTACATCACCGCTGTCATCCTGTCCAGAGGGAAACAGTCTGCAGTAATTTTACATAGTATAGGGCCAGTACTGGTGAGGCAGGGACAGTGGGAAAGGTGAAAGAGATATACTGTCTATATAGGCAGTGGGCTTTTTCAAACAAATTTGGGAAAAATACTATCTTTGGGCTACCTGTGACCGTCTTGAGTGTACTGCGTCTCTGCTGGGGGTAGTAGTCCTAATTAATACGCAGCTAAGTGTTACAGTAGGCTTGCGCAAAATTGTTTCCTGGCTCTGCGTTGCCCGTTACATCACCGCCGTCATCCCGTCCAGAGGGAAACAGTATACATATATACGCTGCCTACAGTATCTGTCTGCTGTCTCAGCTCAGCCTTTAAAAAAATAGAAGCAAAATACTTAAGGCCTACTAGTGGCCTTTGGACATTTGACTGCTTCTGCGCTGTGAATTCCACTAGCTCAGTCATACACACCTACGTCTCACTACAGGCTTGCGCAAAATTCTTTCCTGGCTCTGCTGTGCATTCCGTAAGCGAAGTCAGCCTCCAACCACAGGCCAATAAGCGGCAAATTTAATTACAGCGTTCTGTTTCTGCACTACTGGTAATACAGCATGCTGAGGGGTAGGGGTAGGCCTAGAGGACGTGGACACGGGCGAGGACGCGGAGGCCCAAGTCAGGGTGTGGGCACAGGCTGAGCTCCTGATCCAGGTGTATCACAGCTGACTGCTGCGGGATTAGGAGAGAGGCACGTTTCTGGCGTCCCCACATTAATCTCACAATAAATGGGTACACGCAGTAGACCTTTATTAGAAAATGAGCAGCGTGAGCAGGTCCTGTCGTGGATGGCAGAAAGTGCATCCAGCAATCTATCGACCACCCAGAGTTCTACGCCGTCCGCTGCTGCAACTCTGAATCCTCTGGCTGCTGCTCCTCCTTCCTTCCAGCCTCCTCACTCCATTACAATGACACATTCTGAGGAGCAGGCAGACTCGCAGGAACTGTTCTCGGGCCCCTGCCCAGAATGAGCAGCAATGGTTCCTCTCCCACCGGAGGAGTTTGTCGTGACTGATGCCCAACCTTTCGAAAGTTCCCAGGGTCCGGGGGATGAGGCTGGGGACTTCCGGCAACTGTCTCAAGAGCTTTTAGTGGGTGAGGAGGACGACGACGATGAGACACAGTTGTCTGTCACTCAGGTAGTAGTAATTGCAGTAAGTCCGAGGGAGGAGCGCACAGAGGATTCGGAGGAAGAGCAGCAGGACGATGAGGTGACTGACCCCACCTGGTTTGCTAAGCCTACTGAGGACAGGTCTTCAGAGGGGGAGGCAAGTGCAGCAGCAGGGCAGGTTGGAAGAGGCAGTGCGGTGGCCAGGGGTAGAGGCAGGGCCAGACCGAATAATCCACCAACTGTTTCCCAAAGCGCCCCCTCGCGCCATGCCACCCTGCAGAGGCCGAGGTGCTCAAAGGTGTGGCAGTTTTTCACTGAGAGTGCAGAAGACTGACGAACTGTGGTGTGCAAGGTTTGTCGTGCCAAGATCAGCCGGGGAACCACCACCACCAGCCTCACCACCACCAGCATGCGCAGACATATGATGGCCAAGCACCCCACAAGGTGGGACGAAGGCCGTTCACCGCCTCTGGTTTGCACCACTGCTTCTCCCCCTGTGCCCCAACCTGCCACTGAGATCCAATCCCCCTCTCAGGACACAGGCACTACTGTCTCCCGGCCTGCACCCACACCCTCACCTCCGCTGTCCTCGGCCCCATCCAGCAATGTCTCTCAGCACACCGCCCAGCCGTCGCTAGCGCAAGTGTTTGAGCGCAAGTACGCAGCCACGCACCCGCAAGCTCAAGCGTTAAACGTGCACATAGCCAACGTGATCAGCCTGGAGATGCTGCCGTATAGGCTTGTGGAAACGGAGGCTTTCAAAAACATGATGGCGGTGGCGGCCCCGCGCTACTCGGTTCCCATTTGCCACTACTTTTCCCAATGTGCCGTCCCAGCCCTGCACGACCATGTCTCCCGCAACATTGTATGTGCCCTCACCAACGCGGTTACTGCCAAGATCCACTTAACAACGGACACGTGGACAAGCACAGGCAGGCAGGGCCACTATATCTCCCTGACGGCACATTGGGTGAATTTAGTGGAGGCTGGGACCGAGTCAGAGCCTGGGACCGCTCACGTCCTACCCACCCCCAGAAGTGCGGGTCCCAGCTCGGTGCTGGTATCTGCGGCAGTGTATGCTTCCTCCACTAAAGCACCCTCCTCCTCCTCCTACGCAACCTCTGTCTCGCAATCAAGATGTGTCAGCAGCAGCACGTCACCAGCAGTCGGTGTCGCGTGGCGTGGCAGCACAGCGGTGGGCAAGCGTCAGCAGGCCGTGCTGAAACTACTCAGCTTAGGAGAGAAGAGACAGACGGCCCACGAACTGCTGCAGGGTCTGACAGAGGAGACCGACCGCTGGCTTTCGCCGCTGAGGCTCCAACCGGGCATGGTCGTGTGTGACAACGGCCGTAACCTGGTGGCGGCTCTGCAGCTCAGCAGCCTCATGCACGTGCCATGTCTGGCCCACGTCTTTAATTTGGTGATTCAGCGCTTTCTGAAAGGCTACCCACGCTTGTCAGACCTGCGCGGAAAGGTGCGCCGGCTCAACGCACATTTCCGCAAGTCCCACACGGACGCTGCCACCCTGCACACCCTGGAACATCGGTTTAATCTGCCAGTGCACCGACTGCTGTGCAACGTGCCCATACGGTGGAACTCTACGCTCCACATGTTGGCCAGGCTCTATGAGCAGCGTAGAGCTATAGTGGAATACCAACTCCAACATGGGCAGCGTAGTGGGAGTCAGCCTCCTCAATTCTTTACAGAAGAGTGGGCCTGGTTGGCAGACATCTGCCAGGTCCTTGGAAACTTTGAGGAGTCTACCCAGATGGTGAGCGGCGATGCTGCAATCATTAGCATCACCATTCCTCTGCTATGCCTCTTGAGAAGTTCCTTGCAAAGCATAAAGGCAGACGCTTTGTGCTCGGAAACGGAGGTGGGGGAAGACAGTATGTCGCTGGATAGTCAGAGCACCCTCCTGTCTATATCTCAGCGCGTTGAGGACGAGGATGAGGGGGGGAGAAGCATGAGGAGGAGGGGGAAGAGACAGCTTGGCCCACTGCTGAGGGTACCCATGCTGCTTGCCTGTTATCTTTTCAGCGTGTATGGCCTGAGGAGGAGGAGGAGGATCCTGAAAGTGATCTTCCTAGTGAGGACAGCCATGAGTTGCGTACAGGTACCCTGGCACACATGCCTGACTTCATGTTAGGATGCCTTTCTCGTGACCCTCGCGTTACACGCATTCTGGCCACTACGGATTACTGGGTGTACACACTGCTCGACCCACGGTATAAGGAGAACCTTTCCACTCTCATACCCGAAGAGGAAAGGGGTTCGAGAGTGATGCTATACCACAGGACCCTGGCAGACAAACTGATGGTAACATTCCCATCCGACAGCGCTAGTGGCAGAAGGTGCAGTTCCGAGGGCCAGGTAGCAGGGGAGGCACAGAGATCAGGCAGCATGTACAGCGCAGGCAGGGGAACATTCTACAAAGCCTTTGCCAGCTTTATGGCTCCCCAGCAAGACTGTGTCACCGCTCCCCAGTCAAGGCTGAGTTGCCGGGAGCACTGTAAAAGGATGGTGAGGGAGTACGTAGCCGATCGCACGACCGTCCTCCGTGACGCCTCTGCCCCCTACAACTACTGGGTGTCGAAGCTGGATACGTGGCCTGAACTCGCGCTGTATGCCCTGGAGGTGCTTGCTTGTCCTGCGGCTAGCGTCTTGTTAGAGAGGGTGTTTAGTGCGGCTGGGGGAATCATCACAGATAAGCGTACCCGCCTGTCAACCGACAGTGCCGACAGGCTTACAATCATAAAGATGAACAAAGCCTGGATTTCCCCAGACTTTTCTTCTCCTCCAGCGGACAGCAGCGATACCTAAGCAATACGTAGGCTGCACCAGCGGATGGAAGCATCGTTCTCTCTCACCATCCAAAATGGGGACCTTTTAGCTTCATCAATCTGTGTATTATATTCATCCTCCTCCTCCTGCTCCTCCTCCTGAAACCTCACGTAATCACTGGGCTGCCTACAGGTCTAGTTACAAATTAAGCCACATTAACCAAAGCGATTAATGGGTTTCACCTGCCCTCTTGGTTGGGCATGGGCAATTTTTCTGAGGCACATTAGTACTGTTGGTACACCAATTTTTTGGGGCCCTCGCCTACATTGTAATACTAGTAATTTTTAGCCCACCTGCATTAAAGCTGACGGTACCTCAGCTGTGCTGGGCACTGCAATGGGATATATTTATGTACCACCAGTGGGTTCCAGGGAGCCACCCATGCTGTCAGTCCACACGGAGTTGTAACTGCATGTGTCCACTTCTAAAGAACCCCAGTCTGACTGGGGCATGCAGTGTGGGCCGAAGCCCACGTGCATTAAACCTGACGTTACCTCAGCTGTGATGGGCAATGCAATGGGATATATTTATGTACCGCTGGTGGGTTCCAGGGAGCCACCCATGCTGTGGGTCCACAGGGACTTCACATTAGGGATTTGTACCTGCCAGTGTCTATGTATTAAAAACCCCGGTCAGACTGGGGCATGCAGTGTGGGCCGAAGCCCACCTGCATTAAACCTGACGTTACCTCAGCTGTGCTGGGCACTGCAATGGGATACATTTATGTACAGCTGGTGGGTTCCAGGGAGCCACCCATGCTCTGGGTGCACACAGAATTCCCATTGCGGAGTTGTACCTGCCTGTGACTATTTATAAAAAACCCCGGTCTGACTGGGGCATGCTGACACCTTGACAGAATGAATAGTGTGTGGCACATGGGTTCCCCATTGCTATGCCCACGTTTGCAGCTCCTGATGGAGGTGGCACAGGATTGGAGTTCTCATTGCTTCTGTACAGCATTGTGGGCTATTGCCCTGCCCCTTTTAAAGAGGGTCGCTGCCTGGCCGTGCCAACCCTCTGCAGTGTGTGCCTGCGGTTCCTCCTCATGGCAGACGCACTTATAAATAGACATGAGGGTGGTGTGGCTATGAGGCCAGCGTGTGGCATGAGGGCAGCTGAAGGCTGTGCAGGGACACTTTGGTGTGCGCTGTGGACACTGGGTCGTGTGGGGGGTTTGGGCAGCATGTTACCCAGGAGAAGTGGCAGCGGAGTGTCATGCAGGCAGTGATTGTGCTGTTGGAGGTTGTGTGGTGCTTAGCTAAGGTATGCCTTGCTAATGAGGGTTTTTCAGAAGTAAAAATTGTTGGGGGGGGGGGCCCACTCTTGCCGCTATTGTGGCTTAATAGTGGGACCTGGGAACTTGAGATGCAGCCCAACATGTAGCCCCTCGCCTGCCCTATCCGTTGCTGTGTCGTTCCCATCACTTTCTTGAATTGCCCAGATTTTCACAAATGAAAACCTTACAAAAATGCTCGAGTCGCCCATTGACTTCAATAGGGTTCGTTACTCGAAAGAGCCCTCGAGCATCGCGAAAATTTCGTCTCGAGTAACGAGCACCTGAGCATTTTGGTGCTCGCTCATCTCTACTAATGGAGCCACTAACAGTGACAATGTTACCAATGGGGCCACTAATAGGGGCACTATTACTATTGGGGCCACTATTAATACTTGGAACATTAACGGGAGCACTATTACTACTGGGGCCACTATGGGGGTCACTTTTAATACTGGAACTACAGAGGGGTTAATGTTACTACTGGGGGCATTTTAGGGGACACTATTACTCCTGGGGCCACTTTCGAAGGCACTATTACTACTTAGGCCACTTTCAGAGGCACTATTACTACTGGTGCCACTAAGGGGGTCACTATTAATGCTGGTACCACTAAGGGGTGCACTATTACTTCTCGGGCCACTATGAGTGTCTCTATTACAAATGGGCCCATTATTGGGATGCAATTAATATTGGGGTCACTATTACTTCTGGAGTCTCTAATGGGATCATTATTACTACTAGGGCCACTATCGGGACCACTATTACTTTCTTTTTGGGGGGAGGGTGACATTTTAAACCACCTCAGATAGCATAATGGCTTGGGGCAAACTAGCATTTATTTATGACCAGGATTTTATGGCCAGTATGACATTAGATGTAAACCTGGAATACTGGGGAGTGGACATACTAGGGGTGGCTCCTACAGTCATGGCACACTACAGTCCTACAATAGATGGACAAAGCTCCATGTCCTCCTGCCCAGGATGGGGGTAATTGGTTGTATGAAGGATGCCATATTGATATGACCATTACATCTTACACCCATGAAGTTTTGAGGCCTTTGGTGTTATGGGGCTTTCAGTAATATGATGCATGTTTAGTGCATCAAATTTGAAAATAACTTGTTGATGAACTATTGGTGAATGAGAACTGCTGCATCCCCTGCAGACGTACTATGGGGCTACTAGGTGAGATGATGGTCAGCTATAGTCCAGCTTCTTACCACCCTATTTCCGAGGAGTAGAGTGATGCCAAGTAAAACCTGAGATGGGCCTCATGTCATCCTTGCGATATGCCCTTTCTCCCTGTCTTCTGGGTACACCAATGATGACTATGTACTGATTTGCCATCAGGATTTGCAGTACCAGAGATCTTTAACTTGGCGCCATAGAGCTTCCTCAGTGATAGAAGAAAACCGCCAACTCCCTAGACAAACAGTTGTTTTATGGAGTCATTTGCATTTTCACAGAAATACAAGCCTGGACTTCATGGTCAGCTGTGAATCCTCGGGTATAAATATCTGAAACAGCCTGTCCTTTTTGGCCTACAGACATTGGCACAGGTGGGGTTTATACGAAAGTGGTATTGGCTGGTGCGTTGAAGTGCCAAGCGATGGTTACCAATATAATATGTTCCTATGTACGAGGAACGCCAGGGATTTTTTTGTTTTATATTTTTGAGCAGAAGTCAACACTTAAATGTAGGAAAATAAAATACATCTGAGGCTTTTCCCACAGAACCGGTATTATGTGGACGGAGTGCGCGGTCCAAGGTGTGTCAGCCGTGTTGGTGCTGGCAGACGCTAGTAATGACTGGTAAGAGGAGCAGCAGGCTTGGCATCCATCGATGGGTGGTGTCATGGCACCGATGCTTGGCTGCAAACCTGCACTCTAAAATGAGGAACTTAGTGATGCAATTGAGGGAACTTCATCTCATTTCTTCTCCTTCTTTGCCTCTTTCTTCTTACAGGTCTTCTTTATTCGTTGTCTTCTAAGAGACAACATATAGACCACCTGGACCTTCAGTCTAGGGCTTGATGGGATGTGGAGTATCTACTATTACTGCTTTGTATTTACTATTACTACTAAACACAAGAACGCAAACTTGCATTTTTTGTGCATTGCGTTTTTAACATTAGAAAGTCGCAATGAATTTGGTAAAAAAAAAACGCAGTGAATTCGCAGCAAAAAAAAAAAAAAACGCTAGTAAATAAAAGCCCTTACAGAGCAAGGCTGCATATTTAGACTCCGCCCATGCGCAATCTATTGTATAGGGCTCACACTGCATGGAATGCAGATAAGTAGAACATGCTGTTGCAGCGTCCCATAGGGAGACCCCAGACACCTGACAGACGCGAGGAACTGGGAGGGTAAAGTGCTGATGTGTCACAGCGGCACTTACCAGGCTCCTTCCCGGAGGGACGCCTGCAGCCAAGGTCAGAGTATCACTGCGGGCCACCGAGGACACCCCTAGGATAGCGAATGCCCACTAAACAGGATAACAGGGGATTCCTTGTCACACGTGACGCCACCGTTCCTACATATACCCGTATGACCCTCGGCAGATAAGTAATTCAGCCACAGACAGTACTTAGTACCACGGGGCTCTAGCAGTGGTTAGAGCCCGGCATAAACGTTACTTGGAAACAGACAATACAAGGCAGTTCAACTGAAGACTTCACAGTGCAGGAAAATGACTAGACTTCAGAACGCAGTACCTCCACACGGCTTTCATGAGCTCAAAAACGCGCATGTGTGAACAAAGATTATTATCTTACAGTACCTCGACCCCGACTTGTAGACGCGTGGGTGTGACCATTAAAGGGTGTACCTCTACGGTGATCCAGACTTCAGACGGCCACATAGAAGATTAGATAGTACCTCTGCACTGGCCGTGAAAGAAAATTGTTACTTACAAATGCTTTCTCTCTCGTTCTCTTAGGGGCTCACTCTATGTACATCCAGGTCACAAGCAGCACAGGAAATCTCTCCTCCTCTTCCATCTTCACCACAGGAAGGCTGAAGGTGCCTCCATGTGGCTTTGTGTTAGGTGGAACTCTGGTGGCAGAGATGGAAGACCCTTTTCCCGATCTCAGTCACTCACATGTATACCTTCTCTCATACTACGTGACATGACATAACTGATACCTTTACATGCAGGCTCTGGATTTTTGAAGACATTAACCTCTTAAGCGCTGCAGTTGTGCAACACACATACTGGAAATAACAAGACAGGTTTGCACAGTGCATCAACCTAAGACAAACATGTCTGACATTTATGGAAGGAACCAGGATGATGTACTGGGTCACTACACTGCGATCTATTTCTAGAGTGTATCTACACGCAGTGTCTACACACACAAGTGCAAGGATCAATGAAAGTCCATTGACTTTCATTGACTCCATTCACTGCGTATCACTTGGCTGTGCAACGCATGTGTAATATGAGGTGAAAAAACGCCCATGGACATGAGCCCGGACACAAGCCTAAATTCACACAAGAAGGCAAAGACTTCAGTTTCTACAATGTAAGACATAAAAATAAAAAAGACAGTTGGATAAGACGAGATGTTGACAGATCTCACCCATTGTGCCAATCACAGGAGTCAGGTAAGCAATGTAGCGTCAATACCAACCCGGAAGGTTGCATGTCAAGTTAGCGATGCTCCTACCGATTCCTACAACTGTGATACATCCGAGCTCTGAAGGAATGTCATCTGAGGAGAGTCACCCATCACTGTAATACAATGTGCGCACCAACTCCATACATCACTGTGCGCTATGGGGGTCTCCACGTGGGACACGGACGCTGCACACAATTATTAGGATTCCTGCTGTGGTTTTGTGAGGTTTAATCCAAGCTGGAAAATCTGTGGAGCTTATTGCCTGCCTAACGATGCAATGTCTGGTGCCGCACAGGTAGCGCTCACACATACTATGGCGGTTTCATCATCTGCCATTTACGTGACCGCACAAGGATCACTTCCATATTTATGAAAGTATGACTTTTACTAAAGGGCAGAAATGTGGAACTCGACTCTCCTTGATTGGAAGATCTTCCCGGGACAATGTGTTTGATGTAAAAATAGCCTGAAGGGTCAACCATCTGCGAGGAGGACACCGCCGCGTTATATACAGGAGACACGGATGAGATGAAACACACATCAGCACTTTAGAGATCCCTTTATGACTCGCGGCTTAATCAGAACTTCTGGGATGGCTCGCGGCTGACGACTTCCAGTAGCCGCGTCTTCCATAGACCTCTAGGTAATGACTCTGCTTCCTGTTTATGGGTTATCAATCCAATCTGGAGGAGGGAAGATACTAGATAATCCGGCTCATGGGTAACATGTGTCAGCCTGGTCATAATGGATCAGGATGACAAGAACATGTCCTCGCTCTATAGAAAGGCAAAGGATTTAGTCATTTCTTTAGAAAGAACGCATCCAGGCAGAAATGGACCTGAAGATTCTTACCCTTATATTTGCTGCAAAGGACTACAACAAACCCCACTCTTATCATTGCACCAAACTCCTCAAAGTTGGTGACTGCTTACTTTGGGCATCTATGTCCGTGGGACAAGCATGTGGGGGATGCATGTGCAGCATTGGAGTCATGTGTGAGTGGCACACAAGGGGGCTTCAATAAAAGTGACAATGGGGGTCTAATGAAGGGGCCCCTCAGTGTATAGATGGGGGTATAATGAAGGGGGCCCCTCATCGTATAGATGGGGGTCTAATGAAGGGGCCCCTCAGTGTATAGATGGGGTTCTAATGAAGGGGCCCCTCAGTGTATAAATGCGGGTCTAATGAAGGGGCCCCTCAGTGTATAGATGGGGGTCTAATGAAGGGGCTCCTCAGTGTATTGATGGGGGTCAAATGAAGGGGCCCTTCAGTGTATAGATGGGGGTCTAGTGAAGAGGCCCCTCAGTGTATAGATGGGGGCCTAATGAAGGGTCCCCTCAGTGTATAGATGGGGGTCTAATGAAGGGGCCCCTCAGTGTATAGATGGGGGTCTAATGAAGGGTCCCCTGAACGTATAGATGGGGGTCTAATGAAGGGTTCCCTCAGTGTATAGATGCGGGTCTAATGAAGGAGCCCCTCAGTGTATAGATGGGGGTCCAATGAAGGGTCCCCTCAGTGTATAGATGGGGGTCTAATGAAGGGGCCCCTCAGTGTATAGATGGGGGTCTAATTAAGGGGCCCCTCAGTGTATAGATTCGGGTCTAATGAAGGAGCCCCTCAGTGTATAGATGGGGGTCTAATGAAGGGTCCCCGCAGTGTATAGATGGGGGTCTAATGAAGGGGCCCCTCAGTGTATAGATGGGGGTCTAATTAAGGGGCCCCTCAGTGTATAGATGGGGGTCTAATGCAGGGGCCCCTCAGTGTATAGATAGGGGTCTAATGAAGGGTCCCCTCAGTGTATAGATGGGGATCTAATGAAGGGTCCCCACAGCGTATAGATGGGGATCAAATGAGGGGGCCCCTCAGTGTATTGATGGGGGTCTAATGAAGGGGCCTCTCAGTGTATAGATGGGGGTCTAATGAAGGGTCCCCTCAGCGTATAGATAGGGATCTAATGAAGGGGCCCCTCAGTGTATAGATGGGGGTCTAATGAAGGGGCCCCGCAGCGTATAGATGGGGGTCTAATGAAGGGGCCCCACAGCGTATAGATGGGGGTCTAATCAAGGGGCCCCTCAGTGTATAGATGGGGGTCTAATGAAGGGGCCTCTCAGTGTATAGATGGGGGTCTAATGAAGGGTCCCTGCAGCGTATAGATGGGGGTCTAATGAAGGGGCCCCTCAGTGTATAGATGGGGGTCTAATGAAGGGTCCCTGCAGCGTATAGATGGGGGTCTAATAAAGGGGCCCCTCAGTGTATTGATGGGGGTCTAATGAAGGGTCCCCTCAGCGTATAGATAGGGGTCTAATGAAGGGGCCCCTCAGCGTATAGATAGCGATCCAATGAAGGGGCCCCTCAGTGTATAGATGGGAATCTAATGAAGGGGCCCTCAGCGTACAGATGGGGGTCTAATGAAGGGTCCCCTCAGCGTATAGATAGGGTTCTAATGAAGGGGCCCCTAAGTGTATAGATGGGGGTCTAATGAAGGGGCTCCTCAGTGTATAGATGGGGGTCTAACGAAGGGGCTCCTCAGTGTAAAGATGGGGGGGCAAATGAAGGGGCCCCTCAGTGTATAGATGGGGGTCTAATGAAGGGGCCTCTCAGTGTATAGATTCGGGTCTAATGAAGGGGCCCCTCAGTGTATAGATTTGGGTCTAATGAAGGGGCCCCTCAGTGTATAGATTCCAGTCTTATGAAGGGGCCCCTCAGTGTATAGATGCTGGTCTAATGAAGGGGCCCCTCAGTGTATAGATGGGGGTCTAATGAAGGGGCCCCTCAGTGTATAGATGGGGGTCTAATGAAGGGGCCCCTCAGTGTATAGATGCGGGTCTAATGAAGGAGCCCCATCAGTGTATAGATGGGGGTCTAATGAAGGGGCCTCTCAGTGTATAGATGCGGGTCTAATAAAGGCGCCCCTCAGTGTATAGATGGGGGTCTAACGAAGGGGCCTCTCAGTGTATAGATGGGGGTCTAATGAAGGGGCCCCTCAGTGTATAGATGCGGGTCTAATGAAGGGGCCCCATCAGTGTATAGATGGGGGTCTAATGAAGGGGTCCCTCAGTGTATAGATGCGGGTCTAATGAAGGGGCCTCTCAGTGTATAGATGGGGGTCTAATGAAGGGGCCTCTCAGTGTATAGATGGGGGTCTAATGAAGGGGCCTCTCAGTGTATAGATGGGGGTCTAATGAAGGGGCCTCTCAGTGTATAGATGCGGGTCTAATGAAGGGGCCCCTCAGTGTATAGATGGGGGTCTAATGAAGGGGCCCCTCAGTGTATAGATGCGGGTCTAATGAAGGGGCCCCTCAGTGTATAGATGGGGGTCTAATGAAGGGTCCGCTCAGTGTATAGATGGAGGTCTAATGAAGGGGCCCCTCAGTGTATAGATGGGGGTCTAATGAAGGGGCCCCTCAGTGTATAGATGGGGGTCTAATGAAGGGGCCCCTCAGTGTATAGATGCGGGTCTAATGAAGGGTCCCCTCAGTGTATAGATGGGGGTCTAATGAAGGGGCCCCTCAGTGTATAGATGGGGGTCTAATGAAGGGTCCCCTGAACGTATAGATGGGGGTCTAATGAAGGGGCCCCTCAGTGTATAGATTGGGGTCTAATGAAGGGGCCCCACAGTGTATAGATGGGGGTCTAATGAAGGGGCCCCTCAGTGTATAGATGGGGGTCTAATGAAGGGGCCTCTCAGTGTATAGATGGGGGTCTAATGAAGGGGCCCCTCAGTGTATAGATGGGGGTCTAATGAAGGGGCCCCTCAGTGTATAGATGTGGTTCTGCTGAGGCGGGGTGAGGTGACCCACGGAGTGAGGAGAAGGTGCTACAATGTCATCCAGCTTCCAGTTCTTGCTCCTCCGCAGCAGGAAGCTGAATATCTCTTCTGTTTACTCTGAACAGGACAGTAAATCCTTCATCTTCTCATCGTGTTTCCCCTAAATATTGAAAAGATTCATGAAAGGTCATTTATAAGAAGGGACTTTACACCGAGGAAATCCAGAGCCAGACCTGCCCCTCTCCGGCACGAAACAGTAAAAGGGAGAGACGTGAGAGGGGCGGGGGGGGGGGGGGGGGGAGTTCAATAGAACTTCTCTAAAACTATGCAGATTCTCTTTGAAGAAAGTAAAATGATACTGAGCTGCCTGGCTACATCACTGAGAAGGTGCGGGCATTGTAGAAAATACTTTATTGATATACTGAAGCATTGGTAGAGTCAGGGGAATATCTATATTGGGAGTATACCCATATTGGAGGTGTATCTATACTGGGGTGTTTTGTACCTAAAGAAGCTGCAGAAGCACTTATAAGGAACTGAGAATCTTGCAATAGTAAATATCAGATAGATAGATAGATAGATAGATAGATAGATAGATAGATAGATAGATAGATAGATAGATAGATAGATAGATATGAAATAGATTGATAGATAGATAGATTATTGATAGATAGGAGATAGATAGATAGATAGATAGATAGATAGATAGGAGATAGATAGATAGATAGATAGATAGATAGATAGGAGATAGAGAGATAGATAGATAGATAGATAGATATAGATTGATAGATATGAGATAGATTGATAGATATGAGATAGATAGATATGAGATAGATAGATATGAGATAGATTGATAGATAGATAGATAGATAGATAGATAGATAGATAGATAGATAGATAGATAGATATAGAGAGATAGATAGATAGATATGAGATGGATAGATAGGAGATAGATAGATAGATAGATAGATATGAGATAGATAGAGAGATAGATATAGATAGATAGATTGATAGATATGAGATAGAGAGATAAATAGATAGATAGATAGGAGATAGAGAGATAGATAGATAGATAGATAGATAGGAGATAGATAGATAGATAGGAGATAGAGAGATAGAGAGATAGAGAGATAGATAGATAGATAGATAGATAGATAGATAGATAGATAGATAGATAGATAGATAGATATGAGATAGATAGATAGATAGATAGGAGATAGATAGGAGATAGATAGATAGATAGATAGATAGAGAGATAGATAGATAGATAGATAGATAGATAGATAGATAGATAGATAGATAGATATGAGATGGATAGATAGATATGAAATAGTTTGATAGATAGATAGATTATTGATAGATAGATAGATAGATAGATAGATAGATGGGAGATAGATAGATAGGAGATAGATAGATAGATAGATAGATAGATAGATAGATAGATAGATAGATAGATAGATATGCAGCGTCAGAGGAGTGGCCCACACCCGAGGAGATGGCAGGGTAGCTAAGGATTTCTGTCACGGGGCTCTACCATCTCCTCCCCTGAGGGTAGCTCGGGACCCATCCAAGTTACTGCTGGGGGAGGTTAAAGGGAAAGGGTAACTAGTGGTTACCTTAAAGTTCTTTGTCACTCATGAAGCCACTGTTCCTTCCTCTACGGTGAACCTTGAGATGGGAATACAGTAGTCCACGCACAGGGATAACTTTCTGAGCACACCAGGAACGGTCAGTTATGCCCGTTTACTTAGGTCTAACAAAAATCCATTAAGAACAGTAACAGTCCAGAAGAAGAACACTTTACATTTTCAGAAGGTGGTGTGACAGGGAGGGCTCTCAGGGTAATCCAGTCAATCCACAGTCTCAGTTATCTGTGAGATCCTGCTCCCAGCAAACTCTCTCCTCTCGTACTCTCTACTAGTCATCACATACTCCTCTGGTATTTTTCTCTCCCCTCAGTGCAGGCAGCGGCACGGGCACATCCTGGGTAGCGTAGGCCCAGGCTAAGCTGATGGATGCCTTTCAGCTTCTTCCATTTTGGACAATACGGACAAGACAGTGTCTGTGTGGCTCATTTGCAGACCTCTCTCTGGCAAGAAGCAAAAAGCCCAAAAGCAAAAGACCCTTGTATACACCTTGCAAACACATATATATGACACCTTCACGTGACATGCAACAAGATACATTTCTTAGACATAACCCAGATGTTAACACATTCAGTGCTGCAGAAGTGCAATACACATCAAATGCATGCAACATAGAAGACACTGACAATACGATTGCACAGGACAAATACTCAACATTATGGAGGGGCCCCTGTTAATTCTGGGTCACTACATGTAGATAGATAGATAGATAGATAGATAGATAGATAGATAGATAGATAGATAGATAGATAGATAGATAGATAGAGACATAGATAGATAGATAGAGAGAGATAGATAGATAGATAGATAGATAGATAGATAGATAGATAGATAGATAGATAGATAGATAGATAGAGAGAGAGATAGAGAGATAGAAAGAGAGATAGGAGATACATAGGATATAGATATGAGATAGATAGATAGATAGATAGATAGATAGATAGATAGATAGATAGATAAATAGGAGATAGATAGATAGATAGATAGATAGATAGATAGATAGATAGATAGATAGATGGATAGATAGATAAATAGATATGAGATAGATAAATATGAGATAGATAGATAGATAGATATGAGATGGATAGATAGATATGAGATAGAGATATATATAGATAGATAAATAGATAGATATGAGATAGATAGATATGAGATGGATAGATAGATATGAGATAGAGAGATAGATAGATAGATAAATAGATATGAGATAGATATGAGATGGATAGATAGATATGAGATAGATAGATAAATAGATAGATATGAGATAGATAGATAGATATGAGATAGATAGATATATAGATAGATATGATATAGATAGATAGATAGATAGATAGATAGATAGATAGATAGATAGATAGATAGGACATAGATAGATATGAGATAGATAGATAGATAGATAGATAGATAGATATGAGATAGATAGATAGATAGATAGATAGATATGAGATAGATAGATAGATAGATAGATAGATAGATAGATAGATATGAGATAGATAGATATGAGATAGATAGATATGAGATAGATAGATAGATATGATATAGATAGATGGATAGATAGATAGATAGATAGATAGATAGATAGATAGATAGATAGATAGGAGATAGATAGATAGATAGATAGATAGATAGATAGATAGATAGATAGATAGATAGATAGATAGATAGGAGATAGATAGATAGATGGATATGAGGTTACATAGGATCTCCTAGATTTAACATTACACCAGGTGTGCTGCTTGTTTTAAAAGCAATGTGATAAATTTAGCAATGAACAAATTCTACCAGTTGAACAGAACAGCCGAGCACGGACCTTCTCCAAGGTAGAGCTACAACTGCTACAACTGTTGGGAGGAGGAGCAGGAAACATGGAGGAAGCAGAAGAAGGAAGCAGCTGCAGTAGCACCACCACCAGCAACAGCACTTTGAGGACACAGTGTGATCTGTGATATTAATCTTTGCTCAGTCATATGGGTAAAAATTGCCAGCGTGCCAACTAATCAGTGGAATCTACGATTGGGTGCAGACGTCAGGTGAAATCCACACCAGGTTCATTTTCATAATTGTGTGGACAGGCGGATGTATCTGTCAGTTATCACATCCCCAGCTGTGCTGAACACCCTTTCTGATAGCACACTGGCAGCGGCAGGCAAGCACCTCTAAAGCATATTGTGCAAGGTCCAGCCACTCGTCCAGCTTAGACACCCAGCAGTCCAAGGGGCTAATGCCAAGGCTGAGTACATCCAAGCGGGCACTGACATAGTCTTGGACCATCATGGATAAGTGCTGTCTGTGACTGTCAGTCCTACCCTGTGCTGTTACTGTTGTACAAGTTATAACTCTGTAGTGCACCGAAGTTCATGTATGGAAGTTTCTGGAAGGTTCTTAGTGATCTCTGTAGTCTTGTACGTCTGTGTATTGTTAGTGTGTTTTATGTTTCATGAATATGGAGTGTATTGCCTAGCTTCAGCACTGAATGGGTTACTGTCTGGGTCATGTCTGGAAATGTATCTTTTGTATGTCATGTGACGTGTTCCATGTATGTGTTTGCAAGCTGAGTGATTGGGTCTTTTGCCTGAATTGAGTTCAAGTCCGGCTAGAGTGAGTGACCAGTGGAGAGTTTGTGTTCTCCTACAGTGTATATATGTTTCCAGGAGCGGTGCTGCACAGATAACTTGGACTGTGGCCCGGTGTCATCCTGTCTGCCTCCCTGTCATCACTAATCCTGCCTGCACTGGTGTCTTTATTACAACTACTTCCATCCTCCGTACTGTAATTAATACGAGTTGTTCGAGTAAAGTTGCAGCTGACGACCGTTCCCGGCAATTGCGTGTTTTCCCGACTCCCCGTGTGCGTGGACTTTATTACACTGTCAGTTTCACCGCGGAGGAAGGAACGATGGCGTCATCCGTGACAACCACAGAACCAAGTCAGCCACCAACCCTATTTAATAGCCCGCCCTCGGCCCCTGGGACTTGTTCTCTAATACCCTCTGGGTGGAAGACGGTAGAGCCACTGTGACACGGCTCTATTCTAATCCCCGCCGTCTCCTAGAGCGAGACCCACTCCTCAGATGCTACAACTCTCTATATATAAAGTGTCTGAGATGTCGGAGAGGAAGCACTTGTTCTGGTTTGTTTTAATAAAGAGCACATCTTGACTTGGCCCATCGGAAACAACATTCAGTCATGCGCCAAAGCTGAGATGTCACCGTAGTATTATTGGATCAGCTGGCGCTGTCATGTTGTCTGTTGGACGCCTTTTCTTGGCGACAACAATATGATACCTGGCTGGAGAACTTGGCGAGGGAATCATCCTTCATAAGTAGAGGTAGCTTCTACGGGAGGAGTCTTGTCTGCATGCCTCCCATGACCCGCTTCTGGCGAGCTCCGCACCTTCCATGGGTGGGAATCTGGGAATGTTCCTGGCGATGTGTTCTCAGTAGCGTCCTTCCTCCAACAAATCCTTGTAAAGTCCCCGCTATTGTGTGTCTGATGGAAGTGGCGGCAGGCAAGGTGCGGCCGTTGGAACTAGATGGTGTGTTTATAGCAGGAAAGCCTGGGATCGGCAGCTGCTGTCACGGCAGAGATACTTGTTGGGTCCGTGGAAGCATCATGGCAAGCACGGCTAATCCCGCACACATTCAAATCACTAGAATCAAAGTCTTACACGCTTATCGCCAGTGATCCCGGGGTTTACAGATACTAGAATCCAACGCACGGAATAAAAGGCGACAACCATCTGGGGGGCGGAATTAACCCTTGGCAGTGCAATAAAATAAAACTTGACTTGATACAAATAGACACATTTTCAACTTCTCTGATCTGTTTTATTTTTCTGATTGTAGACTTTTTTATTTTTGAGGGCTGCAGATGCGGCCATCTTGCATTTACAGCATTTATCCAGATGCTTTACAGCAGCCTCATAGGCCACAGACACAATAGATAGGTTCTGACCTATTGACTTCTATGGGGGAGTGTTGTAGGCATGCTCTGGGAGCTGGGCAGGGAAGGAGGTGAGCTGTGACATTACTCATTTACTTCTATGGGAAAGTGGGACAAGCTCTGTGATCAATGCAAGGAGGAGGAGGTAAGCTGTGACCATCACATGAAGCCTTCTATGAGAGATTTGTGAGCATGTTCTGTGACCTATGAGGGCAGGGAATAGAGGTGATCTATGATCATCACATACAGACTTCTATGCGGTCTGTGAGAATGCTATGTGACCTATGCAGACAGGGCGGGGAGATGAGCTGCGACCTTCATGTAGTGACATCTATGGTAGAATGCTGTAACCTGTATGCAACGAGAGGAAAGGGTGAGATGTGAGCGTCACACATTGGCTTCTGTCAGTGTTGCGAACATGTTCTGCAATCTGTGCATGAAGGGGAGGAGGTGAGCTGTAGCATCACTATTATGAATGGTGACTCCTGTGTTATCTATATATAGGTGTCACCTCTCAGTGTAATCCTGCCTGTGCAGGGAGAGGGAGGAGGTGAGCTGTGACTATTGTGAATGGTGGCTCCTGTGTTATCTATATATAAGTGTCTCCTCTCAGTGTAATCCTTCCTGTACAGGGAGGGGACGAGGTGAGCTGTGACTATTGTGAATGGTGACTCCTGTGTTATCTATATATAGGTGTCTCCTCTCAGTGTAATCCTGCCTGTACAGGGAGGGGAGGAGGGGAGCTGTGACTATTGTGAATGGTGTGTCCTGTGTTATCTATATATAGGTGTCTCCTCTCAGTGTAATCCTGTCTGTACAGGGAGGGGAGGAGGCGAGATGTGACTATTGTGAATGGTGACTCCTGTGTTATCTATATATAAGTGTCTCCTCTCAGTGTAATCCTGTCTGATAATAATAAGATGACGGCTGAGAGGTTTTCTACAGAATAGGAAGTGTCAGACTATTATTAGACTTAGTGGTCAGCGTGCAGGGAGGGGGAGGAGGGGAGCTGTGACATCACCTACTGTAATTGGTGGATCCTGTATTATCTATATAGAGGTGTCTCCTCTCCGTGTAATCGTGTCTGTGCAGGGAGGGGAGGAGGTGAGCTGTGACTATTGTGAATGGTGGGTCCTGTGTTATATACATATAGATGTCACCTCTCAGTGTAATCCTGCCTGTACAGGGAGGGGAGGAGGGGAGATGTCACTATTGTGAATGGTGGTTCTTGTGTTATCTGTATATAGGTGTCTCCTCTCAGTGTAATCCTGTCTGTGCAGGGAGGGGAGGAGGTGAGCTGTGACTATTGTGAATGGTGGATCCTGTGTTATCTACATATAGGTGTCTTCTCACAGTGTAATCCTGCCTGTACAGGGAGGGGAGGAGGTGAGCTGTGACTATTGTGAATGGTGGACCCTGTGTTATCTATATATAGGTGTCTCTTCGCAGTGTAATCCTGCCTGTACAGGGAGGGGAGGAGGTGAGCTGTGACTATTATGAATGGTGGACCCTGTGTTATCTACATATAGGGGTCACCTCGCAGTGTAATCCTGCCTGTACAGGGAGGGGAGGAGGTGAGCTGTGACTATTGTGAATGGTGGACCCTGTGTTATCTATATATAGGTGTCTCTTCGCAGTGTAATCCTGCCTGTACAGGGAGGGGAGGAGGTGAGCTGTGACTATTGTGAATGGTGGATCCTGTGTTATCTACATATAGGTGTCTCCTCGCAGTGTAATCCTGCCAGTACAGGGAGGGGAGGAGGTGAGCTGTGACTATTGTGAATGGTGGACGCTGTGTTATCTATATATAGGTGTCTCTTCGCAGTGTAATCCTGCCTGTACAGGGAGGGGAGGAGGTGAGCTGTGACTATTATGAATGGTGGACTCTGTGTTATCTACATATAGGTGTCACCTCGCAGTGTAGAAGTTTCCTCTATAGGACAGGAAGTATCAGACGATTACTACTTCCTAGTGACAGTCGTGTATTATTGTGGATCGTGATCCAGCAGTGTACGGAGCGCACAGGTTGCAATGTGGTGGTTATATGTAACGTCCGGACTACATGGGTCTACTCCTACAGCGGACGATGGATCTAGATATAATGAAATAAATACTTCATAGGGAAGGTGATGAAGCCCCCACGCCGACTGCCAGTACATATGGATGCTATAGAGGGGTCTGAAGGGCCACAGTGTACGGCTCCAGCGCTCTATACAGGAAACCTGTCTATTAGATGGGACCCTTTTATGGGACAGGTGAGACTTTGTGCTGCAGCCCCTGTGTAGATAGGAGATGGGGTGCAGCAGGTAATACATGAGGGTCCTGGCACTCAGTGCCCATGCATATATGCCCGCTGAGGCCAGTAGTAAGTGGCAGTCATGGCTTCCTGTATCGGCGGGGTCCGGAGCGGAGGGGATCAGCGAGAGGCGCGCTGAAAGGATGAGTAATCGTTATTTTATTTCTTGATGCTATTATCGTAAATCCCTTTAACCGCGCCACGTCCCTGGACATACATTTACATGCGGGGTTTCCATGGAGCGGGATCGCTGGCCCATCCCATACCACACAAGGTGGGCGCCAGGTGACTGTGGTAATCGCCCACAACAGGCACAATCAGCGCTTACACTGATCGCAGATGGTTATCCCTTAGATGCCACTGTTAATCCCCAACAGCCACCCCTCCCTCCCGCAATGAGATTGGGGGGTGCTGTTCAGTGGCCATGGGGTCTTCTGAAAGGAAGCCATGACGGATTGCCTATCAAGGCCTGTCAGACCACAGTATGATGCAACGCTATGGTATTACAGTGTACTGTATAAGCAATGAAACCATCGCACGTCCCGGTGGGGACCACAAAATGTAAAAGTGTGTTACAAGGGGGCAGCTTAATGTGTAAAATCAGTGTTCTTACCAACATTCAGAGTGCCGGACCAAACCTGGCCACTAACCGTGCCTGTCAGATCCAGAGGCCACGGGAAAGCAGGACACTCCGTAGGGTCCCATATTATTACAGTACGTCGACCATTAAGGCATATGGGGCTGATTGATCAGAGCAGTCCTTCCCGTAACGCATCAGAGGAGCGCGGGGAACGATGTCACCAGATATACGTATGAGGGAATGTGTCCGGCTGCGGGGCCGTCCGATTACTGGGATGCTTCGTCTGTTGTTTCCAATGGGGCCGGAAAAGCCCTGGAAGGGCGTGCGCAGTGCAGGAAGGGCGTGCGCAGTGCAGGAAGGGCGTGCGCAGTGCAGGAAGGGCGTGCGCAGTGCAGGAAGGGCGTGCGCAGGGCAGGAAGGGCGTGCGCAGTGCAGGAAGGGCGCTGCCAGGTTCCCATTATCGCATTAGTACTGAGGTGATGGGAGGCATTTTTCACGCACGCCCCGCATCCGCAGAGACATCACATGAGTGCGATATCCGCTGGGTGAACCTAGCCTCATAGGGGCACTTATAAAACATGTTTAACTGCAGTCATATCGCCACCTCTTTATTCTACTGTCAGGGTTCTGGTCATTAAATCTCCTCCTGGGGGCTTATTCACACAGCTGTATACCGGCGTTTTCACGGCCAGTTGGTATACGCTTCCATCTGAGCAGTCCCCCCTCCCTGCCTCTCTCCTCCCCTCCCAGTGGTTTGCAATTGGAGGGGGCAGGATGGGGGTGGAGCTAAGCTCCATAGCCAGCAATGGGAGTGGGCAGGACAGAGTTTAGCTCCGCCCCATCTCGCCTCTCGCATTGCAAACACCAGAGTGGAGGAGAGAGGCAGAAAGCGGGTGAGGGGGAGGGAAGGGGGGCCTGCCTAAATGAAAGCGCCAGCCGATATACGCTCGTGTAAATGAGCCATGAGAGTCAAAATCTGAGCACAAATCTGGAATCAGCAGGAAGCGCAAACATCCTGCACAGAAAACAAGGAGGAAAGAAGGTTTCTGTAACACTGAGCGGTGATAAAAGTTTAACCCCTTCCTCTTTTTCCCTATTTATAATAAAAAATCCAAATAAAAAACAAAAAACCCATTTGGTCTCGCCACGTCCACGAAAGGAACGCATTATTTATGGTCAACGTCCTCAGAAAAAAAAAACAGGATTAAGCTTTTTTGGTCATCCTGCCTCCAAGAAAATCTTGAATAAAAAGCTCTGGCGTCATTGTTACAAGACTGAAAAGTCTGACCTTGACTTCCAATAGGTGGCGCTGCAGAGGTATTGTTCATCTTCCCATCTGCAAACTAACACTAGAATTGCATGTAAATCCAATGAAAGGTCCAACTTGTGACAGGCTGAGACCCACCTGAACCTGCAGGGCCGCTCTCACGCCGGTGTTAGGGTCAGTTCTGCGATAGGGTCACTTCAGGGTTTCAGTCTCTCTGCTTCATATTTGGAGGAAACTGAGATAAAACGAATATAACGGATCATTTTTTTCCCGATTGATTTCAATGGGGTTTAAAAAAAAGTGGAAAGTAAACGGAGAGGCTGCCATTCACTGCCATTCGCTGCCATTCACTGCCATTCACTGCCATTCGCTGCCATTCACTGCCATTCACTGCCATTCGCTGCCATTCACTGCCATTCCATAATGTTTCTGTTTTTTTGGACGGAAGTATAGCGCAATCTGCAGTGTAACTTTTCCAGTTAAAAAATCAGAAACACGCCCTCCGGTGAAGTGTGAGAGCGGACTAACACGAGTGTGAGAGCAGACTAACACAAGTGTGAGAGCAGACTAACGCGAGTGTCAGAGCGGACTAACACGAGTGTGAGAGCAGACTAACGCGAGTGTCAGAGCGGACTAACACGAGTGTGAGAGCAGACTAACGCGAGTGTCAGAGCGGACTAACGCGAGTGTCAGAGCGGACTAACGCCAGTGTGAGAGTGGACTAACGCAAGTGTGAGAGTGGACTAACGCAAGTGTGAGAGCGGACTAACACAAGTGTGAGAGCGGACTAATGTGAGTGTCAGAGCGGACTAACGTGAGTGTCAGAGCGGACTAACGTGAGTGTCAGAGCGGACTAACGTGAGTGTCAGAGCAGACTAATGCCAGTGTGAGAGCGGACCAACCACTCCTTAACCCATCACCCTTAAGGAACCCTATGAAGAAGTCACTCATACCGCCATAAATCACCGCAAGTAAATGTGACTGAAACAAAAACTAGAAAACAATGTCTTCATCAAACCCAATGACCATTCAGGGATCACATTCTTATTGGCCACTGAACTTTCTACTGACCTCCAGGATTCTGAAATCATGGACTAGTGACAAGTACTTATAGTGAATATCACAATGACTACAAAGTGCTATGCGGTGACTGGACCACGGACCACCAAGGACCATGCCTGTGAGCCATACCCAAAGACCACTGACCATCAGGGATAATAACCTAGGAACAGTAACTACCAGAGACCATAGCCTGGGACCACTGACCATCAGGGACCATAACCTGGGACTACTGACCATCAGGAGCCATAAACTGGGACCACTGACAATCAGCGACTATAACCTTGGACCATTGACCATCAGGGATAATAACCTGGGAACAGTAACTACCAGGGACCATAACCTGGGACCACTGACAATCAGGGATCATAAACTGGGACCACTGACAATCAGCGACTATAACCTTGGACCATTGACCATCAGGGATAATAACCTGGGAACAGTAACTACCAGGGACCATAACCTGGGACCACTGACAATCAGGGATCATAAACTGGGACCACTGACAATCAGAGACCATAACCTGGGACCACTGACAATCAGCGACTATAACCTGGGAACAGTAACTACCAGGGACTATAATCTGGGATCACTGACCATCAGGGACCATAACCTGGGTACAGTAAAAACCAGGAACCATAACCTCGGTACAGTAAAAACCAGGACCCATAACCTGGGACCACTGACCATCAGGAACCGTAACCTGGGACCAGTAACTACCAGGGACCATAACCTGGGACCACTGACAATCAGGGATAATAAACTGGGGCCCCTGACAATCAGGGACCATAACCTGGGACCAGTAACTACCAGGGACCAAAACCTGGGAAGAGTAACTACCTGGGACCACTGAACATCAGGGACCATAACCTGGAAACAATAACTACCAGGGACCATAATCTGGGACCGCTGACCATCAGGGACCATAACCTGGGACCAGTAACTACCAGGGACCATAATCTGGGATCACTGACCATCAGGGACCATAACCTGGGACCAGTAACTACCAGGGACCAAAACCTGGGAAGAGTAACTACCTGGGACCACTGAACATCAGGGACCATAACCTGGAAACAATAACTACCAGGGACCATAATCTGGGACCGCTGACCATCAGGGACCATAACCTGGGACCAGTAACTACCAGGGACCATAATCTGGGATCACTGACCATCAGGGACCATAACCTGGGAACAATAACTACCAGGGACCATAATCTGGGACCGCTGACCATCAGGTACCATAACCTGGGACCAGTAACTACCAGGGACCATAATCTGGGACCGCTGACCATCAGGGACCATAATCTGGGACCAGTAACTACCAGGGACCATAATCTGGGACCGCTGACCATCAGGGACCATAATCTGGGACCAGTAACTACCAGGGACCATAATCTGGGACCGCTGACCATCAGGGCCCATAACCTGGGAACAACAACTACCAGGGACCTGGTGTAGAATGTTTCACTTCTGATCACATATGAATATTAACTGTATCACCAATCAGGAAACGTTGTGAATGTTCTTCAGTGCTTTACTTTGGGTTATACCAGGGCAGTTGGCAGGGCATTGCTGACACTTTGCACTGTACCCCCTATGTAGTAACTAGTCAACAGCAGATTGGGGGGCATGGGCAGTAGCATAGGTGGGTGTCAGGCCCCAGGCACAAGTCCACCGATACTGCTTTGATGGAGGCCCTATTTACTTCCACTGTTCATGACAACTTCCATAATTTAACACAGTGTCTTAAAACACAAAACCCAAAAGCATATGTACCCCCCCCCCCCCTCATATAATGCCAAGAGCGCCCCAACCCTGATGGAGGAGTGGCTGTGCACCCTTTTTAGTATAGGGGTGCGTGAATGTTCTTAAAGGGGTTGTCCAGGATTAAATAATGTTTGCTAAACGCAGGAAAAATGCTCAAACACAACAATCGCCCTGCACTCACCTGGTAACGACGGGTCCTCCAGCTCTGAGGCTCCAGTAGTCCCTGCTGCTCTCCTTACTTCCCTGCAGTGATTAGCAGGGTCTTAGTCGGCGATAAGCCCTTTATTTACCACCTTAGGGCTCTCACCCACTTGCATTTTTATAGCGTGATTGTCAAAGGGACTTTCTAATGTTAAAAACGCATCTGAAGTTGGTGCTGTGCAATATTTGTGCGATGCGTTTTAATATTACAAAGTCCGGTAAAAAATGCAAGTGTGTGGGAGCCCATGAGGGGGATTCCAGGTACAAAAGGTTGCTGTGAAATAGTGAATGCTCCGGACTGCAGGTGGCCGGTTCACCCCGGACTCTTCTCCTGTGAAGCCATGCTGTTGTGATGGATGTAGTATGTGGTGGAAGGTCTGGACTGCAGGCGGCCGGTTCACCCCGGACTCTTCTCCTGTGCAGCCATGCTGTTGTGATGGATGTGGTATGTGGTGGAAGGTCTGGATTGCGGGTGCCCAGTTCACCCCGGACTCTTCTCCTGTGCAGCCATGCTGTTGTGATGGATGTAGTATGCGGTGGAAGGTCTGGACTGCAGGCGGCCGGTTCACCCCGGACTCTTCTCCTGTGAAGCCATGCTGTAGTGATAGATGTAGTATATGGTGGATGGTCTGGACTGCAGGTGGCCGGTTCACCCCAGACTCTTCTCCTGTGCAGCCATGCTGTTCTGATGAATGTGGTATGTGGTGGAAGGTCTGGATTGCGGGTGCCCAGCTCACCCCGGACTCTTCTCCTGTGAAGCCATGCTGTTGTGATGGATGTAGTATGTGGTGGAAGGTCTGGACTGCAGGCGGCCGGTTCACCCCGGACTCTTCTCCTGTGAAGCCATGCTGTTGTGATGGATGTAGTATGTGGTGGAAGGTCTGGACTGCAGGCGGCCGGTTCACCCTGGACTCTTCTCCTGTGAAGCCATGCTGTTGTGATGGATGTAGTATGTGGTGGAAGGTCTGGACTGCAGGAAGCCGCTTCATCCTGGACTCTTCTCCTGTGAAGCCATGCTGTTGTGATGGATGCAGTATCTGGTGGAAGGTCTGGATTGCAGGCGGCCGGTTTACCCCGAACTCTTCTCCTGCGAAGCCATGCTGTTGTGATGGATGCAGTATATGGTGGAAGGTCTGGACTGAAGGCGGCCGGTTCACCCAGGACTCTTCTCCTGTGAAGCCATGCTGTTGTGATGGATGTAGTATATGGCGGAAGGTCTGGACTGCAGGCAGCCATTTCATCCTGGACTCTTCTCCTGTGAAGCCATGCTGTTGTGATGGATGCAGTATGTGGTGGAAAGTCTGAATTGCAGGCCGCCGGTTCACCCCGGATTCTTCTGCTGTGAAGCTGTTGTGATGGATGAAGTATATGGTGGAAGGTCTGAACTGCAGGTGGCCTGTTCATTCTGGACTCTTCACCTGTGAAGCCATGCTGTCGTGATTGATGCAGAATATGATGGAAGGTCTGGACTGCCGGCGGCAGATTCACCCTGGACTCTTCTGCTGTGAAGCTGTTGTGATGGATGAAGTATATGGTGGAAGGTCTGAACTGTAGGCGGCCTGTTCATTCTGGACTCTTCTCCTGTGAAGCTGTTGTGATGGATGTAATTTGTGGTTGAAGGTCTGGAATGCAGGCAGCCGGTTGACCCTGGACTCTTCTCCTGTAAAGCCATGCTGTTGTGATAGATGTAGTATATGGTGGAAGGTCTGGACTGCAGGCGGATGGTTCATCCCGGACTCTTCTCCTGTGAAGCTGTTATGATGAATGTAGTATGTGGTGGAAGGTCTAAACTGCAGGGAGCCATTTCATCCTGGACTCTTCTCCTGTGTAGCCATGCTGTTGGCTGTTGTGAAGGATGTAGTATGTGGTGGAAGGTCTGGACTGCAGGCAGGCAGTTCATCCTGGACTCTTCTCCTGTGAAGCCATGCTGTTGTGATGGATGGAGTATATGGTGGAAGGTCTGGACTGCAGGCGGCCGTTTCACCCTCGACTCTTCTCCTGTGAAGCTGTTGCTATGAATGTAGTATGTGGTGAAAGGTCTACACTGCAGGCAGCGGGTTCACCCTGGACTCTTCTCCTGTGAAGCCATGCTGTTGGGATGGATGTAGGATGTGGTGGAAGGTCAGGACTGTGGGCAGCTGGTTCACCCTGGACTCTTCTGCTGTGAAGCTGTTGTGATGAATGAAGTATATGGTGGAAGGTCTGGACTGCAGGCGGCCGGTTCATTCTGGACTCTTCTCCTGTGAAACTATGCTGTTATGATTGATGCAGTATATGATGGAAGGTCTGGACTGCAGGCAGCCGGTTCACCCTGGATTCTTCTCCTGTAAAGCCATGCTGTTGTGATGGATGT
Organism: Eleutherodactylus coqui; assembly: GCF_035609145.1. Classification (NCBI taxonomy): domain Eukaryota; kingdom Metazoa; phylum Chordata; class Amphibia; order Anura; family Eleutherodactylidae; genus Eleutherodactylus; species Eleutherodactylus coqui. Next base: position 6,781,902 of record NC_089843.1, on the reverse strand, counting down.
AGTATATGGTGGAAGGTCTGGGCTGCAGGCAGCCGGTTCACCCTGGATTCTTCTCCTGTGAAGCCATGCTATTGTGATGGATGTAGTATATGGTGGAAGGTCCGGACTGCAGGCGGCCGGTTCACCCTGGACTCTTCTCTTGTGAAGCCATGCTGTTATGATTGATGCAGTATATGATGGAAGGTCTGGACTGCAGGCAGCCGGTTCACCCTGGATTCTTCTCCTGTGAAGCCATGCTCTTGTGATGGATGTAGTATGTTGTGGAAAGTCTGGACTACAGGCAGTCGGTTCACCCCGGATTCTTCTCCTGTGAAGCTGTTGTGATGGATGAAGTATATGGTGGAAGGTCTGGACTGCAGGCGGACAGTTCACCCCGGACTCTTCTCCTGTGAAGCCATGCTGTTGTGATAGATTTAGTATGTGGTGGAAGGTCTGGACTGCAGGCGGCTGGTTCACCCCGAACTCTTCTCTTGTGAAACCATGCTGTTGCGATGGATGCAGTATCCGATGGAAGGTCTCGACTGCAAGTGGCCGGTTCACTCTGGGCTCTTCTCCTGTGAAGCTGTTGTGATGGATGTAGTATGTGGTGGAAGGTCTGGACTGCAGACAGCCTGTTCACCCGTTACTCTTCTCCTGTGAAGCCATGCTGTTGTGATTGATGCAGTATATAATGGAAGGTCTGGACTGCAGGCAGCTGATTTACCCTGGACTCTTCTCCTGTGAAGCCATGCTGTTGTGATGGATGTAGTATGCGGTGAAAGGTCTGGACTGCAGATGGCCGGTTCACCCTGGACTCTTCTTCTGTAAAAGCCATGCTGTTGTGATGGATGTAGTATTTTGAGGACAGGCTGGACTGCAGGCGGCTGGTTCACCCCGACTCTTCTCCTGTAAAGCCATGCTGTTGTGACGGATGCAGTATCTGGTGGAAGGTCTGGACTGCAGGTAGCCATTTCATCCTAGACTCTTCTCCTGTGAAGTCATGCTGTTGTGATGGATGTCATATATGGTGGAAGGTCAGGACTGCGGGTGGCCAGTTCACCCTGGACTCTTCTCCTATGAAGCTGTTGTGATGGATGCAGTATATGGTGGAAGGTCTGGACTGCAGGCGGCCGTTTTACCCTGGACTCTTCTCCTGTAAAACCATGCTGTTGTGATGGATGCGGTATATGGTGGAAGGTCTGGACTGAAGGCGGCCCGTTCACCCTGGACTCTTCTCCTGTGAAGCTATGCTGTTGTGATGGATGTAGTATGTGGTGGAAGGTCTGGATTGCAGGTGGACGGTTCACCCTGGACTCTTCTCCTGTCAAGCCATGCTGTTTTAATGGATGCAGTATGTGGTGGAAGGTCCGTACTGTAGGCGGTCGGTTAATCCTGGACTTTTCTCCTGTGAAGCTTTTGTGATGGATGCAGTATATGGTGGAAGGTCTGGACTGCAGGTGGTCGGTTCACCCCGGACTCTTCTCCTGTGAAGCTGTTGTGATGGATGCAGTACATGGTGGAAGGTCTGAACTGCAGGCAGTCGGTTCACCGCGGACTTTTCTCCTGTGAAGCTGTTGTGATGGATGCAGTATGTGGTGGAAGGTCCGGACAGCATGTGGTCGGTTCACCCCGGACTCTTCTCCTGTGAAGCTGTTGTGATGCATGCAGTATATGGTGGAAGGTCCGTACTGTAGGCTGTCGGTTCACCTCGGACTTTTCTCCTGTGGAGCTGTTGTGATGGGTACAGTATGTGGTGAAAGGTCCGGAGTGCGGGCTGGTTCCCCCTGGACTCTTCTGGATTTCTGCAAGTATTCCTGAGCCCATGCAGTGACTGGCATAACAGAATCATGCCTGCATATAATGTAGTGACGCATGAGAAACCGTACATCTCAATCATCCAATATTGTGCGTTGTCCTGAGCTGTGACAAGCCCGGAGTGAGGAAAAAAGGAAGAGGCTTCGTGTAGCAGTTGTTTATGATAAAACAGTGTAAGAAGATGGAAGTCAAAAAGGGGAGTATGGAGTGAAGCAGTGAGCAAATCAGTCAGAGGAGAGAAAGGAGCTGAGATGGACATGGAGAAAGCTAACAGCCATGTGAAGATCCAGCTTCTCCTTTTTCTCTGTTCTGCTTTAATTAGAGACACGTTATGTAAACTTTCAAGAAATCCTGTGTGCAGCAGCTCATAAATTACCCCGATGCTGAGAGAAACTGCTTCTTTTCCCAAAACATGATGTCCGTTCATGCCAGATCTGCTTTCTACCGGAGAGCAATGCAGACACAAAGCTTCAGACAAGCAGTAGATAATTTTCATAGGAATTTCGTGAGTACACGAGAAAATTTCAGCACAGTGTTTCATGGTGGGCAATTTACTCTTAGTTGGAAGAAAGGACTATTTTCTCATTAGTTCTCTTTATATAGCTCTCCCTTAGCTCAGATGCTGCCCCATCAAAGTTTGTTCATCTGAGTATTAAGTGTTAAACGTTACATATGCAATTTCTGGTGCTTAATAATAAAGCAAACAACCACATGCCTGAAAGTAAATTGTGTGTCTGTTGTTTACCTACATATGTGTGTTAGTCTTATTTCACTTCCAAGTGCTTTTAATCCAGGCACTGGCGTCACAATCACCTAATTCCATTAGTCATCCAGATCCTTTTGTATACCTTCAACTGTGCGCAAGATTTTCAAGAGTGTGCTGCACTCATTGCCACCGTGACACGGCTCCTCAGCCACATCTTAGAAACCACTCACAGAGTGCAGGCCTCTTCCACTTGTAGCACATTGCACTTGAATTTCTTCAGATTCTCTGACTGTCTGATGATATTATAGACTGTGGATGGTGGGATATTCAGAGTTTTCGCAATTTTACATTGTTGAACATTTTCTGAAATTGTTCCACAATTAGACGCAGTTTTTCACAGATTCGACACATACACACACGTAGAAGCAAACAGTTACAGAACAATGAAGAAAAAGGCCTATTATCATCCAATGTGGGGATATCACTTGGTATATCCCTTTGAATCCCTTAGATATAAAATGTAAATAATAATGAAAAATAAAGATAAAAATAAATAAATATAGCTTTCAGTCTACCATCTGGGCTGCAGGCTATATTTATTTCTTTTTATCTTTATTTTTCATTATTATTAAGATTATCGAGGAGGCACGGGGAATGGTCCTGGTGTGACTAAGACTTGAAGGACAGATAGTAACAAAATCTGACAACTAGTCTATTTAGATGAGGCCAAAGAGACAAATCCTACTTATTCCATCAGCTAATAGATAGGAGAGAAGAGAGTGGTGGAAAAAGCCTCATTATCACTGCATAAATGTAAATCTGCAGCAGAGTTGAGGGAGAGCAATCCATATCCTTCTTTTATGTCCTAGGACCAACTTGCAGTGAAGCTTAGGCTAACTATATCGATAGAAATTGCGTCTGCCAATTGTCAGTGTGGATCTGCGCTTTATCTCTCCTTTATATATCTCACCTGGATCCCCATATGCAACTGTTCATCACAAGATCGATTAGAAATATAAAGAGTTATGTCCAGCAAACAGGACAATTGTAGTATTTTAGAGGTCTACTGATATCCCTCCTACCTATAGTTCCTGATGAACTACTAGACAACGTAGGGAAAATGCGTCAAACCGGACCCAAACTCTAATAAGATAATCCTACTCTAAATGTACATAAGAAACAGTAAATCAACAGATTGGTGAACCTCTGACCATCTTTACTTCTGAGGGACTCTGCCTCTCTAAAATGCTCTTGTTATACACCATCATGTGACTTAGCAAGAAACTAACCCTTCAGCAGTTTTTCATTAGTACCACTTACTGTTTGTTAACCCTGTCCCAACTTTTATGAGATGTGTTGCTGCCATCAATTTCTGAATGAAGAAGGTCTCCGCTCCCGCTCTGGTTTCTGTTCCACTGGGAATAAAATAATAAATGAGTTTTCCAAATCATTGTATTCATTTTTTCTTTACATTTATATTTAACACAAGGTCTCATCTTTTTTGGAATTGTGGTTGCACTTTCAAGCTGCATATCAGCAAGGGTGCAGTGGCTACATTGGCATATTGTGATGCACGGAAACATCAGAAATGGAGGACAGGATAAGAAGGTAATGGCTGCTTGATTTATCCCATAAACAGCTGTACATAAACGTGGCACAAATACCTTTCATACCTGGAATTTTTGAAAATTTGCTTCACAATCTGAATACCTCTTTAAAGGGGTTGTCTCGCGCCGAAACGTTTTTTTTTTTTTCCATAGGCCCCCCGTTCGGCGCAGGACAACCCCAAAGGATGTGTTAAAAAAAGAAAAGTTTTTATTGCTTACCCGAATCCCCGCTCTGCGACGTCTTCCTTCTTCCTTCTTCTTCCTTCACCAAGATGGCCGCCGGGATCTTCACCCACGATGCACCGCGGGTCTTCTCCCATGGTGCACCGTGGGCTCTGTGCGGTCCATTGCCGATTCCAGCCTCCTGATTGGCTGGAATCGGAACACGTGACGGGGCGGAGCTACGAGGACCAGCTCTCCGGCACGAGCGGCCCCATTCACCAGGAAGAAGACCGCACAGCGCAAGCGCGTCTAAAAAGGCAAGAAGACATCAGAATTAGACGGATCCATGGCGACGGGGACGCTAGCAACGGAGCAGGTAAGTGAATAACTTCTGTATGGCTCATATTTAATGCACGATGTACATTACAAAGTGCATTAATATGGCCATACAGAAGTGTATAACCCCACTTGCTGCCGCGAGACAACCCCTTTAAGTATTGGTATTATGTAAAGGACTGCCGGAGCTGAAGCCCGCAGGGCTGATAGGAGAGAGGCAGCATGACAGGGTTAACGGGAAGGAGGGGCTTAACAGGTAGAAGGGGGCTGAGTAAAGGGGGATGTGAAGAGGAAAACAGCGCAAAGGAAAAGGAGGCGGAGTCACTTCCAGCAGCGAGGAGAGTGAAGAAGCAGGAAGAGACAGCGGAGCTGAGAAGAGTGAAGAGACACAGGGGAAATGAAGAAAAGCAGGAAAAACTGAAGAATACCAGCCAGACCCCCAAAAAAGCAGCCAGACTGGTGAAAAGACAGCAAGTCCCGTAAAAAGCAGGAAGATCTGAAAGAAGGGACTGTTGCGTGGTACAGGAAAAGAGGGCAGGAAGGAGAAGTAGGGAAGCAGAAGAGCCTGAAGGGGATGGACTGACTAGTGTGAGCATGGAGGGGCTTCTTGAAAGGATCCAGGCAGCAGCGGGAGAGAGGGGTCTGGACTAGCCTTGAGCAGCTTTCTGGTAAGGCCTTGGGAGCAGTGGATAGGGCCCCAGCGGCAGCAGCAGTGGCAGGATCGGCAGCAGGAGCAGCAGGTGAGCGGAGACCACAGAGGGCACGTGCACCAGCAAGGCTCAGCCTCGAGCACATGCCCACATGCTGACGCCGCATGAGGAGCCCATTCCCAGCCCCCCTTCTTGTAGGCTCCCCCGGGCAACACCACCAGACAGGGGGAGCAGGGCAGGGAGGACTCCTGCCCAGTGGCGCAGTGCGGCATCCAGCGCTAGCCCTCATGCTGAGAGGGAGGCTAGGCCTAGTCCTGGACTGGCACCATTCCCCAGGGAGAGTACCCAGGGTGGAGGCGTTGCTGAGGGTTTAGAGGTTGGCCTTTGGCAGAGGTGACGGTGCCGGTGAAAATGGTAAAAGATGGGGAGGGAATTTGCCTAGATGATCGGGCGAAAGGCGAGGTCTATGTTTGCTTTGAGGGGCCCTTGGGGGCCCACTTGAAGAAGGGTGTTAGGGAAAAGATTTGGAGGGATGAATACGTGGAAATATTCTCCCTCCTCCCCTTAGAAAAATTTAATTTGGACAAGGGGAAGAGAATGGAGTACAAAAAGGAGGAGGAGGAAAAGCGGAGGTGACGTCTCATTCCGCAGACGTTCACAAATTGGCTCCAAGCGTTTGCCATCTTGGCGAGCGTGATTGGGGAAAAAGCGCAGGAAAATTGTTCCAGGCTTTTTTGTTATCTGGACTCAATAGGCGATGCCTATCGGGTATACGGGGGGCAGACCTGGCTGTGCTACGATGAGCAGTTCAGGCAGCGAAAAGTGGTGCGCCCATCAATTAGATGGGACCAGAAGGATATTGGCTTGTGGTTGAGGGTAATGGCACTGCGCGATTTGGGCATCTCTTTCTAGGAGGTGCTGGGTCTTCAGGCTCAGCCTCCAATTCAGCAGTGGGCCAAGGGGGACAGGCAGGAGGAAGTAGACCCGGCTTTTGTTGGCAATTCAATGAAGGCCAATGCAAGTTCAGGGCTACATGCAAGTTTAAGTATTCCGACTCATATTGTAGCGCAGGGTCGCATGGAGCAGCCAAGTGCTTTAAAAAAGGAGAAGGGAAAAGGGACAGGGGGTTTTCAAAAAGGGATGACCCCAGTGAAACTGGAAGTGATAGTATCGTTTCTAAATAGGTACCAGGATAGGGAGAAGGCAAAATTACTGTTTAAGGGTTTATGGGATGGTTTTGTCATCCAGCCCCCCCGTTCATGGGGTCCCCTTTTCGACTAAGATTTTGCGTTCGGCTGCGGTGCCATGCAAAGATGGTGGGAGTGGTTAGCCAGGTTATGGCTAGCTGGCTGTGGGGTTGGGAGGTCAGCGACTAGAGGCTATTTGGTGAGTGGAGGGCTTCTCGAATCTGTCGGCTTGCAGCGGGAGGAGTGGCTACAGAAATAGTGTTGCCCGAGTCTGTTAGTATGCGACGGGTGACAGGTACAACTATTTCCCGTATTTGGTGAGGCGACGGTAGTTTTTACGGGACTCCAAGGGTTTCTCCCCAGGTTCTTTCTATGGGGTAAGATGTATTAATGTTATGTTTGCTAATAAATAAGGCTGCTGTGGCCAAATTTAATTTAATCCAAGAAATGGTGATTGTAGTTATTCAGGTAGTGGGGGGTACTGGGGGAGAGAGAGGGTTACAGTAGAGTTGAATCTTTTATACCTGGGTCACGTTTATTACAGATTTCTCAAAGTTATCTAAAGTTATGTTACACTGTCACTCTAATAATAATGACTTGACATGACAAAAAGTTGTAGTGGCGTTAATGGGAACCTTAAGTAGTGAGCGACGATAATGAGACACGTGACTCCAGGACAGTTGTGCAGTGTGTTGTTGCAAGACTTCGGAGATGCTGAGTTGGGGCTCCCACTGAGAGGAAGGAAGTTGCCGAGTGTCCCAGTCGTAGCATAGTGGCATTATCTGTCAAGTGCCGAGCTATTGCCAATGAGATACTCAGTTCCACCAGATAAATAATGCCTGGGGAGTGTGATTGCAAGAGACTGTGAGAGCCAAGAAGACCAAGTGCCATGGCCATATGTTGTTGCCGCCAAGAAAGAGATCACAGGTTATAGTGTTCCTCGAAAGGTTCCTCAGTAAAGAACTGTTAAAGCACAGTGATGTGTTACTATTTCCTATCTCCACTGCCACTCTATCCCTCCCACCGTAAAACATAACATATGATTGGCATGATTTAATGAAGCTAGGGTCACCTGCAGATGTTGCGAGTGGGACAGACATGATGGCAGCAGCCCATCCCGTTCTTCCTTCTCTGTTGGTGAGCCCAAAGTTGGCCCACATGACCATGTGCCATGTGCCACTGCAGCCAGTCACTGGCATGTACATCATCAATGCAGGAAAGTAAACAAAGACCTGAGGGGTCCATCGGTGCTGGAGTGGCACAGGGTTTAACAGATTCCTAAATTTTGTTTTTCTTTAATCTAAGAAACTTTCCTGCCCTTTGTTTTCTGTAGATATTTTCTCTTTTGAGGCTGAAGGTAGGAGGGGTAACACAATCTGTATCTTCCCTGCATTCTTCTCCATTGGGGCTTGAGGTAGCAGGGGTATCACAATTTGTGTCTTCCTTGCATTCTCCATCAGGGCTGACACAGGAAACGCCATATAGCATTTAGTAATATCACGCTCTTTGCTGCAGCTACGCTTGCTCGACGGATAAAAATGTTAGCTTAGTATAGTTGGGGAAATGCCATAACTGCTGCAGGCTTATCACAATTACCGATGTTTATCGTGCGACTATATAACACGATCACAAGGTACAGGAGCTGCTGTGGCCCGCTTGTGGATATCCTGTGAGTTGTCTCATTCCCAGTCCTGTGGCCATTCTGAGGTTTGTATAATTGGTTACAATGCTGGGCAGAGAATATGCATCTGATTACGAATGGTAGGGTACGGCCTGTGGATGGTATATGTGGCAGAGTGCGGCCCGCATGCATAGACTGTAATGCAGTGCGAGGAGCAGTGCCAAGTCAAGTTGGCCACTGGAGTGAAGTAAACCAGTAAGTGAAGTTAGTGCCTTTAGTAGAGTGAATTGCTGCGAATGGTGACCACTGAGTCAAGTGAGCCACCGTGATGAGTAAACTGCTATTGTAAAGTGTGGAAGCAAGAAGCAGAGGCCTAAGAAGCGTTGGGTCAGCCAAAGAGTGTCCGCTGTGGAGAAACCCTGAAGCCTCCCGGCCTCAAACAAAAGGGAGTGTGACTGGATATTTCCCGGGTGCTGTATGTTTATGACAGGCCTGCTGTGCGCTAAAAGAGACTGAAACTTGATCCGGTGCATGCTGATTGACGGTTACTATGTTGCTAAATTCAAAAGACTTTGTTGTAAAGTTTGAAAAACTGTTCAGAAATTCAAAAGACTTTGTGCCAAGTCTGAAACAATTTAGGCCAAGTTTGAAAGTTTTGTGCCAGGTTTGAAACATTTTATGACAAGTTCGAAAGACTTTGTGCCAAATTCTAAAGACTTCATTGCCATATTGGTGCCAAGTTTGATTGTCCTGACACCTTGTTGCTGTCCATTGTAATGTATGTTTCCCTGTCTCTTGATCTACCTGTCTGTGGGGATCCCACGTGCCGACACACACGTAAATATTTATCTGAAGTTCGAAACGTAGGACCTCTAGAAGGTGGATTTGCAGACGTGCCAACTCTATGTCTCCTACAGTACAGGTATACACATATACTGTATACATCTAGATTCTTCTTGAACACTTGTCTCCAGCCCCCGCAGTCTGTCTTGGAGCATCCAGACATTTACAACCCGGCTGCCTGGTTTCCAGAACACGGAAGGAGGCGGGTGTCCATGCTGAGATCACATCCACGTTGGCCTTTGAACATGAAGCACAGTAGGCCTGAGCAGTAGCCTCCAGCATGTCAGTCTAACTGCACCTGACCTTAAAATTATAGTCACCTCTCAGCCTACAATTATACGAGTGCTGGAGCCTGGAAAAAAAGTGGAACAATTGTTGTCGGAGGGAAAGTGAAGTCTTCAGGAAGCCGGCTAATTGCTGGGTGAATTGCCCCTCTGTTCCCGGCCGCGTCAGAATGCCCGTGAGGACTTTTTGTGCTTTTATGAACTCTCTGCAGCTTCCTGACATCTGGAGTTAATTGACTTACTCTCCTGTTTCTCTGTGTGTCCTGGTGACCTCTTCTTACCTGCTCCGAGGTGGAAATCATTATTAGGGATGACAGCTCTCCCTGTCGCCCCCATTCTGGCCTGTTCCCACCCATAAATCTATCCAGTCGCCTCATGGAATTAGCCGGATGGCAGCGGGATTGCGTCATAACATTAATGGTCCAGTCACACACAGCAGGTGGACCTCAATTACATCAGGCCGAGCCTTCACTAAAGAACCGACCTCCACGAACTGCAAATAATCATTATATTATCATCACACTTGTCACCACATACTCATTATATCGGGGTCACAGTTGTCAGTGACAATCATATTATCACTAAAGTTGTCAGTAGATCATCAATATAGTCTGGTCAATGAGTTGTCAGCTGAGAATCACTATATGATCAGAACAATTGTCAGCAGATGATCACTATATTGTGGTCCCATCTGTCAGCAGATGATCACTATATGATCAGAACAATTGTCAGCAGATGATCACTATATTGTCACACAGCTGTCAGTGCTAATCATTATACAACGCCAGTTCCTAAAAACTTTGGCCGCTGTGCAAAATGTAAAGAAGAGAAGAAGAAAGGATTGTAGATCTCAGCTAACCATATTGTATCCCCAACAGAACATTGGGGGGGGATTGTTTTATTTCATTTATAAGATTAACTCACATGGAACCTTCCGAATCATTGCATTCTTTGTTACATTTTACACAGTATTGTAGCTCTTTTGGAATTAGTGTGTATTATCCTCACAGTTGTCAGCAGGTAATCTTTATGTCATTAGAGTTGTCAGTAGACATATATTTACTGATATCTACTGTGTGTGTATATATATATATATATATATATATATATATATATACACACACACCACGTTGATAAAAGTATTAGGGGGCGAAGAAGTTATTGAAATTAGATTATATTCCCACTACCCCTACTGGTGTTGGCCACCTTCGGCCTCAGTGACTGCAGTTACCCTCCGAGGCCGCTTTCCACCAGATTTCCATAAATGTGTGGAGAGATTTGCCTATATTTCTCCAGGAGCTTCAAATAGTGATGTGGGGGTGGTGAGTATGTTGGGCACACGGATACGGCGTTTTAGTTCAGCCCAAAGATGCTTGATGGCAATCGTCACACCCATACCCCAAGCCCCATCGCAGGCGCTGCTGAGCATTCACTGCTGTGATGTGTGCAGTTGCTCGTCTATGGTAACCCTTCACATGCCAATCCCTACAGATGGTTCTGGTGCTAATGGATGTAATAACATGGCCAACAGTGGACTCTTGAAGATCCAAAGGCTGTGATAACCGTACTGATTGGTTGGTGACATCTCATCACCAGACCCCGTTGTCGGTTCTGCACCTGGTGACATCCCCCCCACCAGACCCCGTTGTCGGCTCTACACCTGGTCACATCCCATTACCAGACCCCGTTGTCAGCTCTACACCTGATGACATCCCACCAGCAGACCCCGTTGTCAGCTCTACACCTGGTGATATCCCCCCATCCGACCCTGTTGTCAGCTCTGCACCTGGTGACATCCCCCCACCAGACCCCGTTGTCGGCTCTACACCTGGTGACATCCCCCCACCGGACCTCATTGTCAGCTGTACACTTGGTGACATCCCACCACCAGACCGCGTTGTCAGCTCTACACCTGGTGACGTCCCCCCATCCGACCCTGTTGTCAGCTCTGCACCTGGTGACATCCCACCGCCAGACCCTGTCGTCAGCTCTACACCTGGTGACATTCCCCCACCAGACCCCGTTGTCAGCTCTACACCTGGTGGCATCCCCCCACCAGACCCTGTTGTCAGCTCTACACCTGGTGACATCCCCCACCAGACCCCGTTGTCAGCTCTACACCTGGTGACATCCCCCACCAGACCCCGTTGTCAGCTCTACACCTGGTGACATCCCCCCACCAGACCCCGTTGTCAGCTCTACACCTGGTGACATCCCCCCACCAGACCCCGTTGTCAGCTCTACACCTGGTGACATCCCCCACCAGACCCCGTTGTCAGCTCTACACTTGGTGACATCCAACCACCAGACCCTGTTGTCAGCTCTACACTTGGTGACATCCCACCACCAGACCCTGTTGTCAGCTCTACACTTGGTGACATCCCACCACCAGACCCTGTTGTCAGCTCTACACCTGGTGACATCCCCCACCAGACCCCGTTGTCAGCTCTACACCTGGTGACAGCCCCCCACCAGATCCCGTTGTCAGCTCTACACCTGGTGACATCCCACCACCAGACCCTGTTGTCAGCTCTACACTTGGTGACATTCCCCCACCAGACCCCGTTGTCAGCTCTACACCTGGTGACATCCCACCACCAGACCCCCGTTGTCAGCTCTACACCTGGTGACATCCCCCACCAGACCCTGTTGTCAGCTCTACACTTGGTGACATCCCACCACCAGACCCCCGTTGTCAGCTCTACACCTGGTGACATTCCCCCACCACACCCCGTTGTCAGCTCTACACCTGGTGACCTCTGATGGTTTCTCTACTGGGATCTCCTGTATGATCCTCTCCTTTATACCTAATGCTACACATCACCTGACCGCACAGGATTGTGGGCGGGCAATACTTTTGTCAACATAGTGTATATTTTACCTTAAGTGTGCGCCATAGTGTATTGCAGACGGCATGTCTCAGATATTTTGCTTCTCCTATGATACATCTTGCCTGACATGTAACCTCTGCCCCCGTGTGATTATACATGGAGGACGCATTAGTCGGTGTTCACTGTTGATGGTTGTATACTGTAACCAAGGCTGCGGTCCCGGATCCACTCCTGACCTCACTCTTCACATGCGGCTCCTCAGCCCCACAGACGAATGAGTCCCTGAAGGACAATAAAGTATGCGCGCCGATGTTTAGGTTTTATTACAGATGATTTCCTGCAGAAATCCTTTAAATCATATTGAAATGAGACGTTGTGTGTGGCAGACGAGATGTGAGACGCCCGGCATCCGGGAGCGGCGTCATACTGTCACCTCTCTATGGTCACTTTTATATTTAGAGCGTTATCTTGGGGGCGGAGACGCGCAGGAACTTGTAATCTCTAAGGAAAACCCTGCTGGACATTGAGAAAGGTAAGCATTCCTTCCATTGTGGCAGTCGGGTGACACCGTAGTGATGGCTACTAGCATAGTTAGTGGTCTATCAGAACTTGCCTTGGGTACCAGTCACAGCGTTCCTGCCGCAGAGATGGCTGTGATTGGTGAGTCAGCACTGACCAATCAAGAGTGCAGCAGCCTGAGTTCATGCTATTTACAATGCCCTCAACCAGCGCAGCGTGTGATCCAGGCTGGGAGAGAACTGTGTCCGAATAGGAATAATATATAGTAATCGGTGTTATATAGGTAGAACAGTTGTAATATTCACATGAACGAAGGTAGCGTGACTATTTGCACGTATCGGTGCTTTTACCTGTACTGTCTGCGCTACTGGGGACCGATCATATCGGCACGAGAAACGCCCGCGCCGTGATTGGAAAGTCAGCCTAATTAGCCCGAGTGTTATTAATTGCCCTATAAAATTGCGCTGCTCATTGAGCTTTTTCGCAGGGATCGGGTGCGCCCCCGTACACTCCTATTCTGCCTTAAGTGCACAAATGCGCATAAAAATAGGGCACTTTTTTTGCGCATGCAATTCGTGAGAGCGTGAATTAACCCATTGGGGACAATGGATTCTATTCTCCGCATTCTTCTGTTATGGCCGCTCTCACACCTGCGCTTTTTACTTCGATTGGAGCGCCTCGCTAATCGCGGTATAACGTTTCAATTGATTTCAATGGGGCCTCACAGACATGCGTTCGTCCGTGGCGCTGGACAGTGCTATCTAGCGCGGCCATTTTTAAGCGCAGTCTGCTGTATTTCTCAGTGTCATTGTGATGGGTGATGAGGTGCGCTAAAACACGCTGCTGGAAGCAGGGAGCTGCGTCCGAAAACAAAAGTGAAGTTGTGGTGCTTTGCTGTCTTCATGTGTGAGAGTAGCCTGAGCCCGAAGGGCTTAACAGATGAACGTGAGACGCTGCAATCACACATGCCTGTGCGTCAGACCACTGACCTTACTGGGAACTCGGCGATACAATGTCATACAGCGGGCTCCGGGGGGCGGGCGGGCTGATTTAAGTTGTTTTTTTATTTTATTCGCCCATTTTTACCCAAACTAATTTATATGTCCGGAATTTCATCCGAGAAAACCCCAACTCTAGTTCTGCAAAACCCCACAAATAGCGCCCCGTGGATTCTGCATGGGGCTAGTAAAGAACCCGAGCCCTGGGGCTCCTGGAGCCCGGATATGTTATGCCGTACCCCACTAACATAAGCCACGCGTGTCACAAAAACACAGAATCGTGTTGGTAAGTAAAAGCATTCAAAAGTTATCACCGCATAAAGTGACAGATTTAAGGCATGAAAACTGAGGCTTGGTCCTTAAGGGGTTAAAGCGTATCTTCCCATGTCCATATCGGGAGAACACCTCGGCAGGACAAGGCACTTTGCATCCCTCCATACTAAACATCCTCACTGGGGTCCTCCATGCCAATCACTGTACCTCGGCACCAGAGTACATCATCACCGCAGACTCACTCCGCCATGGGTGCAGCTCCGTCTCCTGCACACCTTTATCTCATACACTCTTATCTGCGCTACTAAGAATGCCTCACCACTTCAATGATCATTACATGGATTACCTAAATAAGCTCCAGACCATAGATATGAGCTGTGATCTCCTCTACTATTCCTGTGTGATCAGCATCAGTAACTCTGATAGGAGTGTCTGTGTCCCCCTGTAGGTGGTTTCTGTGGTAGGTCCATGTAACTGACTAGTATCAGACACCATAACCCCAAGTAGATCTGAGCTGGTCAGATCTGAGATCACATGACCATCGGAGGAAAGAGGACAGGAGTTACGACTAAAATAAAGGCTTTCTTAATCTTCTAAAAAATTTTAACTTCCTAATAATCAAAAATGTTTTTGAATCTTATTCCTATTTTTACAGTACAGCAGAAGCAATAAAATGTTGTATCTGCTAGGGTTCATCTAGCCCCCCAACAGCACAGGGCATACATTTACATCATGGCTGTGCTGGGGTTTATATGGAGGCGAGTGCTGACTGTGATAGCAGACACCCTCCTGCAGCAGCCCCAATCAGCGCTAATGCTGAGCACAGCTGTTAACCCTTCATTTGAAAAAAAAAAAAATTAAAGAAAATGCACCTTTAAACTCCCACTGCTCCCCTATTAACAATAATAATAACAAAACATATTTGGTATCGCCGCATCCATAAAAGTCAAATCTATCAAAGCAATTATTAATCCCGCATGGTGAATGTCTTCAGAAAAATTCGGCAGAATTGCGAATTTTTGGTCCTGCGGTATTCAAGAAATAGTTTAACCCCTTAAGGGTTCAATCAGACGGACGTTTTTATGTGCGCATGTTACCTTTGTTTGCGATTCACATCTATATAGAACCAATGCTTTTCTATTGCAGCAGTCATATGCCTGTTATCTAGCTCTGCACAAAAATGCGCAGCGGTAAATATAGTGCAGCGGATTTAAAAACGTAAGTAACTGCGGCATGTGAAACCCCTGGATGCTGTCACATGCAGGAGTTTTACCTTGAGCTCAATGGAGCCGGCAGCAGCAGCACCGACCTCATTGAGAACATAATGAAGATCGCGATCCTCTGGCACAGCTGTCACAGCCATGGCACAGGAGCACTGGCTGGCTGAAGTCCATGAATGGCTGAGTGCTGCTTCTGATTGGCTGAGCACTGTGACCAATCACAGGCAGCTCTCAGCTGTCATTCAATAGCTGAAAGCTGCCTCTGATTGGTCACAGTGCTCAGCCAATCAGAGGCAGCTCTTTAAAACACTTCAGAGCAGTACAGAGCGAAGACCTGGCTGGATGCACCTGAGCCCCGGCAGCTGCAGAGAGGTGTGTGTATATATATATATATTTTTTTTTTTAACACATTTTAGGGATGATTTTCAGGGAATGGCTTAAATTTAAAGCCCCTCCCTGAAAAATCACTGCAGAACTTGCCGGCAGCCCATTTCTTTCAATGGAGCTGTCTGTAGCGCCGACTCCATTGAATTCAATGGGATAGAATTGTGGTCCTCTGCCACAGCTGTGCCAGAGGATGTCTTCATCGCCGTGCGGAATCCCCTTGTCACTGAACACTGTGTCAATGCTGTGATTCAGTGTGACTGTGTCAATGCTGTGATTTAGTGTTCAGTGACAAGGGGACTCCGCGCGGAGATTAAGAAATCCTCTGTCACCGCTGTCACAGCCGCAGCATAGGATCACGATGTTCTCTGTATGTCAGTGGGGCTGCCGCTGCTGCCGCCAGCCCCATTGTCCAAAGGTGAAGCCCCTGGATGTGACAGCATTCAGGGGTTTCACATCCAAGGAGTCCCCTGCTGCAGCTGTCACACTTTTTTTTATTTTATTTTACAACTTTGAAAATATAAAATATATTTGGAATAAAATAAATGTATTTTCTGCTGCCATCTTCTGACCACCGTAACTTGTTATTTTCTGACAATGTTCACTGTGCAGGTAAGTCATGCAAGTCATGCATTACTTTGATAGATTGGACTTTTATGGACACAGCTGTACCAAATATATTTTTGTTTTTTTTATTAAAAATATGCTAAAAATTTTTTTTGTTATTTTATTACCCTTTTTTTTCAAAATAGTAAATTAAACTTTTTATAACTGATTTTTACTTTTTTTAGCCCCCATAGGGGATAAGAACCTATGATGGTTTGATCGCTCATGCAATATAATGTAATATCATAGTATTACATTATAGCGCGATCTGACAGACAATCTATCAAGCCATGGCCCGTGTGAACATTCCATGGGTGGTTTGCTTCCCAGTCCTGGTGACCATTGGATGGTGTACAGCGCCAGGTTACTGTGTGGGGTGGAGCATGTGCATCTAATGAACAAATAATAGGAGACATTTTGCCCCCAGGATGGTGCCTGTGTAAAGGGGAACTGATGCGAATGTTTATTCACCAAATGGTCATCCTCACAAACAAACATTTCCACGCTTGAGTGAAACCCCACACCGGCTCGCGAGGCTACCGGCGGGCATATTGCCTATAAAAGAATATGCAGCTGCGCCATCAAATGGTCAGGACTGCCGCAGGATTTAGCCAAGCAGGGAAGAAAGCATCATGAGCGACAAATGGATCCTGAGACGCGGAGGACTAATAGCCAACAGCATTGGAGCCTTTCACAAATCTAAAAGTAGTGGCGTCTACAATGCTACTGTGCCTCGTAGGTGAAGGCGCTGCCCCAACGAGGCGGTAACAGGTCTGGTCTATGCGCAGCTAAGTCAATAGTGGCCAACAACCATCATGACAAGGTCAGGTGACTCGCTGCAGCCTAGAGTGAAAGAAGATGTGAATGTAAAATACTCATATGGAGTAATGCCATTTGTTTGTTACCATGCAATGTTAAAGTAATCGTGACCCTCCTATGGAAAATCTCCTGGACATTCAGTAAAGCTACTCTGTTTGAAAATGGGTGCCACCTCTGTGTTAGGTTGTGATTCTGGGACTTGCAGTACTACGAGTTTGCAGAAGCACATTTTCACAAGTGTGGCATGGTTGAGCCGGCTGGGTGTGCTGTTCTCCAGCCAGACAATCATCTCTGGTCTATTGCATATAAATATCAGCCCTCCAGCTGGAGGGAGTTGGTGTTCCTCATTCCCCCTTATGTTTGCATTCCTGCTTGTTGCTTGGTGGGTGTGAGCTGCCATGTGTTCTGTGTGTCTGAGGTGGTCGCCAGACATGTGGTGTTAACAGTCCTGTTCTGTTGTTTATGTGTTCCATGCTGTGTTGGTGCGAAATTTGTCCTCTGCTGCTTGGATCATTTACCATCTCTGGGCTAATTTGGTCCATAGGGTTCAGCGTGGGGCCGTCCCTATCAGGATGATCACCCTGTTTGCAGGCAGGTTTCCTAGGGTTAGTTGTCTCGTTAGAGTAGGGACCCGCGAGACAACGAGGACCCTTGAAGTGGGCTTGCAGGCTTTAGTGACTTGGCCAATCCACGAACAAATACCGTGTACATTCTTTTTCTATTCTACCTGTAATGTGTGTAGATATGTGTAGTGGCCCAGTGGGTCCTACAGAACACTCATGGTACACTTGTCCTGTCTTACCTGTCTGGATGCTGTCCCTGGATCCAGAAGGCGCCTTCTGCTCTGAGCAATAGAGCACAACCCTGATGTCAGCTGGTCTCTTATTGGCTGGTAGTCAGGTTTAATCTTACTGGTGCCCAAGGCAGGAATCAAGATACAGGTCCTTATGCAAGAGCGTGGGAGAGAGAGAGGTTATAAAAAGAAGTAACGCAGAGCAGTTAGGCAGACTCAGCTAGGAGCAAGTGAGGAGAGGTTGTGTTTCCGTAGTTGGTGAGGAGGAGTAGTTCAGCAGTTATCGTTTCCCAAGGTAGAGTGTGGTGATTAACCCGCTCCCTTGCCATCCCACAGCAGAGAACACAGAAGATCCTTTCAGAGGTCTATCTTCATCTAAAAGGGAGTTATACCTACCTGGTGAAGTTAAAGCCAGCATTAGCCATACAACCACTTGTCCCTCTGCTTCATCAAATCCTACAGTTTAATTCAACTCAATTATTCATCTAAGTCCACTAGTGGGGAAATTGTCTGATAAATCAAATCTTCAGGAAAATAAGAGAGAGCGTTGAATAAGAGAGAGTTAGAGTATCATCAATTCAACATTACTGTATCTTGCTTCTGTATTACCGCATTCTTGAATACATACTCTAAATACGTCTTCAGAGAATTGTAAAGTTAACCTGTTGTTGCAAAATACCAAAGTTAGTAAATCTGCTCACTCTTGGATTGCTAAACTAAACTGGACTTGTCTCCGTTATTTCTTGTCCAGCTTATTATGTAGTGGCCTGGCAGGTCCTCCAGAACAGTCACATCAACACCTGCCCTATCATACCCGTCTATGCGCCTGCCTTGGGCATAGAAGGTGTTGTACGTCGGAGAAACCCTGTTGCTCTCCCTCTTGTAAGCCTGGAGCTGGGTTCTGGCATTAGCTGGTTGCCCATTGGCTAATTGTCAAGTTCACAGTGATTGGATTAGAGTCCAGGGTGAGAAGAATTCAAAGAGAGCCCCTATGCAGAGTAGGAGGAGAGAAGAAAAGTGTGGGAACTGGAAGAAAAGATAAAAATGGGAGGGGAGAGAGTCAGCTAGGGGGCAGTTGGAGTTAGGTGTTGGAGGAGAGAGGTCGTGAGAGAGTTGGCTGCAGCAAGCCGTGTCGGAGAAGGAGGAGGTGTTCGTACAGGAGAGAAAGCAGTATCTTTACAAGTCTTCCCGAGGGTTAGCGAGGTCCTTTTCCGCTCCCTTGGTGTTCCACAGCAGAGAGGAGGAGAGAGTATCTGAGGTCGATCTTCCACTAAAACTGTGACTCTAAAGCTACCCGGTGAACTCAAAGCCAGGATTAGTCTAGCGACCATCTTACCCTCAACTTCATCTACACTGTTTAAATCTTACCCATCCTGTCAGCTAGATAAACTAGTGGGGAATCGTCTTAAGTCAGCTTCAGTGAAAGAAAAAGAGGGAGCGTTGAAATCACTTGTCATTCATCGTATTCAACTCACTGCATATTGCTGTATCTACTTGTACCATCACCAAGTGCTGCATTGAAAGTTTGTGTATTGAATTGTTACAAATACCAGCTTAGTAAATCTGCGTATTCCCAGAATTACTACACAAGCTAGCGGACTCGTCTCAGTTATTTCATCGGCATTCCATCCTGAGAGTTCAGGTTGGAGTACTGGCATCACCCGTGACAAAACAGGTCTTCCTGTTAAGCATACTATAGTACGTTATTTTGGCCATTGTGTGACAGCTGAGCAGGGCATTGTTATCGCCACTGTTAGGAGGGGTTACAGAGACACCCGTGACAACCGTACTACCAACCCTGTGGTCTCGCCCACTTTGGCGCGCTCAGCTCAGCCGTTGCAGCTATATAGCAACATAAGTAATTGTTGTGGGAGATACCTTCACTACATTCAGGTTTCACTATAAAGAAAGACGTCTTCAGTAGTCCAGAAACACCTCGTCCGCTCCCCCACACGCACTCTCCATCCTCCGTATTGAGTTTCTACAGGATAAAAATGTCATTTATTATTTTAAATTGAAAATCATAGAGGTTATAAAAAGTCCAAGAATAGCACGCAGAGGGGAACACCTGCTGGGATTTTTGTTGCTCCTGGAATCTACCCCAGATGTGGCTTCTTTTCCATATCTTTTCAGCATAAAAAAATGGGAAATGGATTCAGAGCCTGCGGTCAGGCACCAGAGAACCTCAGCTCGAGAGCCCCTCGGTCTCCGCCATCAGCCAGTGCGCTCGCTCCAAACAACGGCCACTTTATGCTTCCTCCGTCAGAAATCTTTGGAAAATTTCTGTTATAGTAATTGAAATGCAAACTATAAGAGGGTAAATAGCAGTCTGTTTGTAGAAGGATAGACAAGGGGGTTTGGGGTCGGCTTCAAGAGGTACTTTGCATCTCAGACATGGAAGAGCAGTTCAGAATGTGTTTTGGGAGGATTACAAGAGACGACCAATGTGTGCATGAATGTGTAACACTTGACTCCCTCACGCCTTATTGGATTTTATACCTTCCATCCTGCTACAACATCAAAGCCCAGATCCACCATAGCTTAGACCGGCTCCTTTTAAAGCACACATCTCTGTGTAAGCCAAATTGTTGGGTTTTGGCTATTTTATGATGTGATTAAAAAGCAATTCATTATGTTTACACATGGATGTTATCATATCATCATCCATCATGGATTCGGATGTTTCTGATATGAAAATACTTTTGCTGAACTTCTGGTCCCTCCTTCAAACTCAATCTTCTTCTAGTCAGACTGGGAATCTTGCCATTCTAAATTGTCCAAAGGTGGAAAGACTGGTAATGAAAGTCCAAATGATAAAGTCAGAGGTCCTAACTTGGGTGGCACTACAGATGATGAGCAGTGATGGTGGAGTGACTAGTTGTGCCAGGATGACACTTTGATAGGAAGGTTCTGCCGGTCCAAATTATGCTATCCACATGGTAGAAATAGCACGACGGTGGTGGCACGACCTTGAGAGAAGTAATAAACGTGACTTGGAGCCAAGGCTAAAACTTGACTGTTCTTTTGAGTAGGTATGAAACTGTGGTGACCCAGAAGAGTACTACAAATCTCTATGTGAAACTGACATAGTTTGGGCATTTACCCCAGATTCAGGATTTGGTTAAAGCAGTGCCTTGAGGAGTAAAGAAGCCTGCCTAGCAACAGGATATCATAGACCCTTGCTATTGGTTGCAGGCAGTGATTTTTCTTATTGGCCAGTCTTCCAAATGAGAGAAATAACAGGATTGGCCAGTATTTCTATACAGCGGGTTCTATTACTATATAGGTGTGCTCTATTTCTACACAGGTGTAGTGGGAATGTGTATGACTGTTGTGAGTCCTGTGTGTGTGCCCCTTTATGTGTGTGTGTGACGTGGTTGAAAGACTCAGGTAGTTGAGACGTGGAGTTTAGTGAGAGAGAGTTGAGAAAATGTAGTCGAAGGTGGTGGACGTTCCTGCGCTGAGCTAGGTGTAGAGTAACAGGGCTCCTGCCACATCAAAAAGAAGGGAAGCAACTTAAGAAGCCTGAGAAAAAGATAGAAAATTTTAGTGAATGCTGTTACTGAGTCGGGTGACACCACCGTTCCGGTACCCAAAAGCATGAACATCGGTGGAGAAATTAATGAGCCGCAGACAGGGATAAGAGTACCTGAGGTCCCTGGGAATGGTCAGGGCCTGAAATAACTACTTGAACGAAACTTCTGCAATACACAAGGCACAAATTACAGACTGAGAAAGTGCAGGCAATAGATGAGCTAGAGTACCTCCACACCCCAAGCCCAGACTTCGGGACGCATCTGTGTGATGAATTAAAGATGCGTACCTCCACTTAGCAGACCCAGATGCTTGAGTGTGAACAATGAGAATAGAGTACCTCCACCTGGCAGTCCCAGATTACAGGACATTCAGGTGTGAAAACCATTATAGGTGAGTACCTCTGCACTAGGCCTTGGGATGAAATGCTCACTTGTCGCTCACTCATTCTCTTTTGGGGGCTCACTCCTTCATTGATACAGGCACTCGGGAAATCTCTCCTCTTCTTCCATCTTCAACACATGAGGGCTGAAGGTGCCTCCATGTGTCTCTGCGCTTTCTCTCCTTGTTGGAACTCAGATGAAAGCCAAGATAAAAGACTTTTTCCCACTCTCAAGCACTCACATTTATACCCTCTCTCATACCACGTGACAGGACATAAATTGATACATTTACAGACAGTCAGCTCACACTTTGCAAACATTAACCCATCATTTGCTGCAGCTGCGCAAAACACATAACAGAATGACAAGACAGTTTTGCACAGAGCATCTACATAAGACATACATGTATGACACTATGGAGGGGGCCAGGAAAGCATGTACTGGGCCACTACACATATGTATAGTACGCTACGCAGGACATTACATGTTCTAGATACGCTATATAATTTCCAATTGATAAGAATGCATTTCTAATGTATCTATCTGTTTCATATCTATCTATTTATCTATCTCATATCTATCGCTCTTATATATATATATATATATATATATATATATATCTGTATTATTATTAGCAGCAATCAGTCCTGCATATTCATGAGCTGCAGCCACGCTCTACAGCGCATATCGCATGGGACAATGCACGGGTGCCCATCCATGTGCTGTCCGGTCTGCATGGAAGCCCGCAATACAACATGCAGCAACTTCTTTCCCGCAGCCTGGGTCCTCCGACTTACTGCAACTACTTGGACGGAGCTATGGTAATAATAGAGCTCCCATGCCCCCGTGTAGTAATAGTGTCCCCTGTGTGGT
Source organism: Eleutherodactylus coqui (assembly GCF_035609145.1). Classification (NCBI taxonomy): domain Eukaryota; kingdom Metazoa; phylum Chordata; class Amphibia; order Anura; family Eleutherodactylidae; genus Eleutherodactylus; species Eleutherodactylus coqui. The sequence goes on along the minus strand of NC_089843.1, from coordinate 6,759,479 downwards.
AGGGTAATAGTGCCCTGTGTAGTAATAGTGCCCTGTGTAGTAATAGTGTCCCTGTGTAGTGATAGTGTCCCCTGTGTAGCAATAGATGCTCTGTGTAGTAATAGTGTCCCCTGTGTAGTAATAGTGCCCTGTGTAGTAATAGTGTCCCCTGTGTAGTAATAGTGTCCCTGTGTAGTGATAGTGTCCCCTGTGTAGCAATAGATGCTCTGTGTAGTAATAGTGTCCCCTGTGTAGTAAAAGAGACCCCGTGTAGTAATAGTGCCCCTGTGTGATACAGAGCCTCTATTTCTACACAGGGGACACTATTACTACACGAGGTCTCTATTACCACACAGGGGCACTATTACTACACAGGGGACACTATTACTACATGGGGTCTCCATTACTATACGAGGTCTCTATTACCACACAGGGCACTATTACTACAGGGGTCTCTTTTACTACACAGTAGCACTATTACTACACAGGGGGCATTATTACTACAAGGAGCCACTTTTACTACACAGGGGGCAGTATTACTACACAGGGGACACTATTACTACACAGGGGACACTATTACTACACAGGGGACACTATTACTACACAGGGGACACTATTACTACACGGAGCCTCTATTACTACACAGGGGGCATTATAACTACAAGGAGCCTCTATTACTACACAGGGGGCAGTATTACTACACGGGCTCTCTTACTACACAGGGGCACTATTACTACACAGGGGACACTATTACTACACAGGGGACACTATTACTACACGGAGCCTCTATTACTACACAGGGGGCATTATAACTACAAGGAGCCTCTATTACTACACAGGGGGCAGTATTACTACACGGGCTCTCTTACTACACAGGGGCACTATTACTACACAGGGGACACTATTACTGCACAGGGGCACAATTACTACATTGAGCCTCGTTTACTACACAGGGGCACTATTACTACACGGAGCCTCTATTACTACACAGGGTACACTGTCACTACACAGGGGACACTGTCACTACACGGGGCACTGTCACTACACGGGGGCACTATTACTACACGGGGGCACTATTACTACACGGGGGCACTATTACTACACAGGGGACACTATTACTACACGGGGGCACTATCACTACACGGAGCCTGTATTACTACACAGCGCACTATTACTACACGGAGCCTCTATTACTACACAGGGGGCATTATAACTACAAGGAGCCTCTATTACTACACAGGGGGCAGTATTACTACACGGGCTCTCTTTCTTTTACTACACAGGGGACACTATTACTACATTGAGCCTCTTTTACTACACAGGGGCACTATTACTACACAGGGAGCAGTATTACTACACGGAGCCTATATCACTACACAGCGGCACTATTACTACATTGAGCCTCTTTTACTACACAGGGGCACTATTACTACACAGGGAGCGGTATTACTACACGGAGCCTCTATTACTACACAGGGGCACTATTACTACACAGGGAGCAGTATTACTACACGGAGCCTATATCACTACACAGCGCACTATTACTACACGGAGCCTCTATTACTACACAGGGGGCATTATAACTACAAGGAGCCTCTATTACTACACAGGGGGCAGTATTACTACACGGGCTCTCTTTCTTTTACTACACAGGGGACACTATTACTACATTGAGCCTCTTTTACTACACAGGGGCACTATTACTACACAGGGAGCAGTATTACTACACGGAGCCTCTATTACTACACAGGGGCACTATTGCTATGCAGGGGACACTGTGACTACACAGGGAGCAATATTACTACACGGAGCCTCTATTACTACACAGGGGCACTATTACTACACAGAGCCTCTATTACTACACAGAGCCTCTATTACTACACAGAGCCTCTATTACTACACAGAGCCTCTATTACTACACAGGGGAACTACCCTGTTTCCCCGAAAATAAGACGCGTCTTATATTAATTTTTGCTCCCAAATATGCGCTATGTCTTATTTTCAGGGGGTGTCTTATTTCTCTGCGGCAAATCCGTCTGTGGCCGCTAATCCCTCAATTGGCTAGCTTTGTGGACGAAATTTCTCAGAAATCTCGTCCACATGGGACAGCAAATCTGTCACGGCAAAGCTGGGAGAAGCCGGTATTGTGGTGCGGATTCACCGGCCACAGAAATGGAAAAGCGTGCAGCCAGGTCACTTAAAACAAGCGGCTGAGTGCCGTGGGTTTTGAAGCAGCGCTTTCCCGGCGGAAATCTCGCTGTTTATCGCTGTGGCCAAACTGCGAGATTTCCGCTGGAAATACGCTCTGTGAGAACCCAGCCTTAAGAATCACACAGGGTGCCTGACTCACACACAGACCCATAAAATAATAAAGGCTGTAAAGTAACGTACCTGGCTGCAGACAGAAGTTCCTGTACCACTTGTAAGCAGGGATGGTATTGCAGCTTCCGGCCACCAGGGGGAGCTCATCACAGCAGACATGTACAGCAGGAACAGAACGTACAGTATGGACTTTTCCAGCCAGCAAGGGGAGCTCACAACAGCACACTGGTACAGCACAGCAGGGACAGGATAACAGCAGACTGTCTGCAGATCTACCTATACATCTGGAGGTAGGAGACAACGGGGCTGGGAGCAGGGGACAGGCCTCTTGACTTGCCTGCACACTTTACTATGCCTTACTATCGGAAGTGCCTTATATTTGGGACTTCTGCAAATTTCAGGGGGTGCCTTATTTTCGGGGAAACACAGTATAACTACACAGGGGACAGTATTACTACACAGAGCCTCTATTACTACACAGGGGACACTATCACTACACAGGGGCACTATTGCTATGCAGGGGACATTGTCACTACACAGGGGCACTATTACTACACAGGGGCACTATTACTACACTGAGCCTCTATTTCTACACAGGGTACACTATTACCACACAGGGTACACTATTACTATGCAGGGGACATTATCACTACACAGGGACACTATTACTACACAGGGGCACTATTACTACATTGAGCCTCTATTTCTACACAGGGTACACTATTACCACACAGGGTACACTATTACTATGCAGGGGACATTATCACTACACAGGGGCACTATTACTACACTGAGCCTCTATTTCTACACAGGGTACACTATTACTACATGATGTCTCTATTACTATACAGGGCACTATTATCACACAGGGGCACTATTACTACACAGGGGACACTATTACTACACAGGGGACACTATTACTACATGATGTCTCTATTACTATACAGGGCACTATTATCACACAGGGGCACTATTACTACACAGGGGACACTATTACTACACAGGGGACACTATTACTACATGATGTCTCTATTACTATACAGGGCACTATTATCACACAGGGGCACTATTACTACACAGGGGACACTATTACTATACAAGGCACTATTACCACACAGAGCCTCTATCACTACACAGGGGACACTCTTACTACAGAGGGGCACTATTACTATACAAGGCACTATTACTGCACAGTGGCACTATTACCACACAGGGGACACTATTACTACACAGGGGCATGGGAGCTCTATTATTACCATAGCTCCGTCCAAGTAGTTGCAGTAAGTCGGAGGACCCAGGCTGCGGGAAAGAAGTTGCTGCATGTTGTATTGCGGGCGTCCATGAAGACCGGACAGCACATGGATGGGCACCCGTGCGTTGTCCCATGCGATATGCGCTGTAGAGCGTGGCTGCAGCTCATGAATATGCAGGACTGATTGCTGCTAATAAAATGCCATTTTCTCCAAAATCTGCAGCTCAGGAGTCGGCGTGGCGTCTGCAGTCAGTTACACACAGACATGGATATCATTCATGTGAATAAGCCCACAAGGGCGCTTTATCATTGTGCATCGCGATACCAATAGCCCATTGATTTCTATTGGGCTGCTCACACCCGCTATTTAATCGCATATGTACCCTCGTGGTGCGGATTACGGGCGCACACATGGCAAGACAGTGAATGAGGACACGCATGTCATTGTATACTCACGTGTGAGAGATATGTGCGCAGCCTGCAGGTAAACAGAACGGTGTGAGCCCGGGCTGAGAGACAGTCCGTAAGAAGTGAGAAGTGTCAGTGCGGATTGTGAGAGGACTTTACCATGAATTACTGCGGACATGTGTAACTGCCACTGTGGAACAACCAGACGACAGCAGGCTGTGCAAGGACTACGGAGGCGGCCATTCTGTGAGGGGATCCGGTCGTCTATGGAAGGGAAAGGTCTGTCTACTGTACACAAACAAGGGGGGAACAGAACTACATCTCCCAGCACCAGCGCGGCCAGACAGGGAGGGCCGAAGGCTACGAAGACAGTTCTATGAGGAGAACCATTACTGAAATGGCGAAGTCTAAGGTAAAAAAAGAGAGAAGACCGTCATGTGAGGAGAACCATGAGAGGAAATGGCGATGTCTGAGGTGAAAAAGAGAGAAGACCGTCCTGTGAGGAGAACTGTGAAAGGAAATGGCGAAGTCTGAGGTGAAAAAGAGAGAAGACCGCCCTGTAAGGAGAACCATGAGAAGAAATGGCGAAGTCTGAGGTAAAAAAATAGAGAAGACCGCCTTGTGAGGACAACCATGAGAAGAAATGGCGAAGTCTGAGGTAAAAAATAGAGAAGACCGCCCTGTGAAGAGAACCGTGAGAGGAAATGGCGAAGTCTGAGGTAAAAAATAGAGAAGACCGCCCTGTGAAGAGTACCGTGAGAGGAAATGGCAAAGTCTGAGGTGAAAAAGAGAGAAGATCGTCCTGTGAGGAGAACCATGAGAAGAAATGGAGATGTCTAAGGTAAAAAATAGAGAAGACCGTCCTGTGAGGAGAACCGTGAGAGGAAATGGCGAAGTTTGAGGTAAAAAAGAGAAGACCGCCCTGTGAGGAGAACCGTGAGAAGAAATGGAGATGTCTGAGGTAAAAAATAGAGAAGACCGCCCTGTGAGGAGAACCGTGAGAAGAAATGGCGAAGTCTGAGGTAAAAAAGAGAGAAGACCGCCCTGTGAAGAGAACCGTGAGAGAAAATGGCGAAGTCTGAGGTGAAAAAGAGAGAAGACCGCCCTGTGAGGAGAACCATGAGAGGAAATGGCGAAGTCTGAGGTAAAAAAGAGAGAAGACCGCCCTGTGAAGAGAACCGTGAGAGGAAATGGCGAAGTCTGAGGTAAAAAAAGAGAGAAGACCGCCCTGTGAGGAGAACCATGAGAAGAAATGGGGAAGTCTGAGGTGAAAAAGAGAGAAGACCGTCCTGTGAGGAGAACCGTGAGAGGAAATGGCGAAGTTTGAGGTAAAAAAAGAGAAGACCGCCCTGTGAGGAGAACCATGAGAAGAAATGGCGAAGTCTGAGGTAAAAAAGAGAAAAGACCGCCCTGTGAGGAGAACCATGAGAAGAAATGGCGAAGTCTGAGGTGAAAAAGAGAGAAGACCGTCCTGTGAGGAGAACCATGAGGAGAAATGGCGAAGTCTGAGGTGAAAAAGAGAGAAGACCGTCCTGTGAAGAGAACTGTGAGAGGAAAGGGTGAAGTCTGAGGTAAAAAAGAGAGAAGACCGCCAAGTGAGGAGAGCAGGGAGAGGAAATGGCGAAGTCTGAGGTGAAAAAGAGAGAAGACCGCCCTGTGAAGAGAACCGTGAAAGGAAATGGCGAAGTCTGAGGTAAAAAAGAGAAGACCGCCCTGTGAGGAGAGCCATGAGACGAAATGGCGAAGTCTGAGGTAAAAAATAGAGAAGACCGCCCTGTGAAGGGAACCGTGAGAGGAAATGGTGATGTCTGAGGTGAAAAAGAGAGAAGACCGTCCTGTGAAGAGAACCGTGAGAGGAAATGGTGAAGTCTGAGGTAAAAAAGAGAGAAGACCGCCATGTGAGGAGAACCGTGAGAGGAAATGGCGAAGTCTGAGGTAAAAAAGAGAGAAGACCGCCCTGTGAAGAGAACCGTGAGAGGAAATGGTGATGTCTGAGGTGAAAAAGAGAGAAGACCGCCCTGTGAAGAGAACTGTGAGAGGAAATGGTGAAGTCTGAGGTAAAAAAGAGAGAAGACTGCCAAGTGAGGAGAGCAGGGAGAGGAAATGGCGAAGTCTGAGGTGAAAAAGAGAGAAGACCGCCCTGTGAAGAGAACCGTGAAAGGAAATGGCGAAGTCTGAGGTAAAAAAGAGAAGACCGCCCTGTGAGGAGAGCCATGAGACGAAATGGCGAAGTCTGAGGTAAAAAATAGAGAAGACCGCCCTGTGAAGAGAACCGTGAGAGGAAATGGTGATGTCTGAGGTGAAAAAGAGAGAAGACCGTCCTGTGAAGAGAACCGTGAGAGGAAATGGTGAAGTCTGAGGTAAAAAGAGAGAAGACCGCCATGTGAGGAGAACCGTGAGAGGAAATGGCGAAGTCTGAGGTAAAAAAGAGAGAAGACCGCCCTGTGAGGAGAACCATGAGAGGAAATGGCGAAGTCTGAGGTGAAAAAGAGAGAAGACCACCCTGTGAAGAGAACCATGAGGAGAAATGGCGAAGTCTGAGGTAAAAAAGAGAAAAGACCGCCTTGTGAGGAGAACCATGAGAGGAAATGGCGAAGTCTGAGGTGAAACTTGTGAACTGGAGACAATTTACCTGAAGACGTAAGAAAGCATCCGACGCTGAAGAGCTGCCTAGTGGAGCAGTCTGAGGGACATGCGGGCTACTATGGAGGAGAGATCTGCGGTGACATGAGAGCCTTGTGCTTGAGGTGCTGAGTGACCACAGCTGCAGGTGAGCCGACCGCTTCCTCCTCAGGCGGTGAAGAGGCTGAGGATCCTTTTAGCCGGGACGACTGGCTGGCGCAGAAGCCCCTGACCGCTGCTATGCTTTTACACCGGACCGGTCATCGCTCAGTGAATGGAGGCGGAGTGAGATGGAATTAGCTGCGTCCGCCTCCATATACAGGACACCGACGATCACCTGCCCGGCACACCGGCATTATAATGGCGGCAGGATCTGAACGACAAGTGGTAAGTGGATGAATTAGTGTTCCATCTGAGAGCCCGAAGGGCCTTCTACACGCAGCCATGAAGCGTTGGAACAGCCAATGAGCCATTTGCCTTCGGCCATTTACACGTGCCGATAATCACCGGAATGATTTCCTCATTTCTCTCCTCGTTCATCTGGTTGCGGCCCTCGTTCTTCTGCTGGCAGTCCGGAATGGTTTGTGAATGAGGCTGGTACTGGCAAAAATGGTGAACGCTTATTTTATGCTAGTGTAAAATGAATTATCATTCATCGTTCAATCATTGTCCATGTTTACACTGAATGATTCATTCGTTTTCACACAATTCCACAATTATTTGTTCATTTGGTATAAAAGTGCCTCCAGTTACAGATGTGTCACTTCTAAGGCCAATGTCTTCGGTCCGCTCACCATTATTGTAGTTTGCCTATGCCATTAGTGTTCCCTGACAGCCATTGGTGTATGGCAGCGCATGGGGCGATGGGAGAGGACTATCTGCAGGACATCTATTGTATGTCAGCGAATGGTGTGATGGGAGAGGACTATCTGCAGGACATCTATTGTATGTCAGCGAATGGTGCGATGGGAGAGGACTATCTGCAGGACATCTATTGTATGGCAGCGCATGGTGTGATGGGAGAGGACTATCTGCAGGACATCTATTGTATGGCAGCGCATGGTGTGATGGGAGAGGACTATCTGCAGGACATCTATTGTATGGCAGCGCATGGTGTGATGGGAGAGGACTATCTGCAGGACATCTATTGTATGGCAGCGCATGGTGCGATGGGAGAGGACTATCTGCGGGACATCTATTGTATGGCAGCGCATGGTGCGATGGGAAAGGACTATCTGCAGGACATCTATTGTATGGCAGCGCATGGTGTGATGGGAGAGGACTATCTGCAGGACATCTATTGTATGGCAGCGCATGGTGTGATGGGAGAGGACTATCTGCAGGACATCTATTGTATGTCAGCGAATGGTGCGATGGGAGAGGACTATCTGCAGGACATCTATTGTATGTCAGCGAATGGTGTGATGGGCGAGGACTATCTGCAGGGCATCTATTGTATGGCAGCGCATGGTGTGATGGGAGAGGACTATCTGCAGGACATCTATTGTATGGCAGCGAATGGTGCGATGGGAGAGGACTATCTGCAGGACATCTATTGTATGGCAGCGCATGGTGTGATGGGAGAGGACTATCTGCAGGACATCTATTGTATGTCGGCGAATGGTGTGATGGGAGAGGACTATCTGCAGGACATCTATTGTATGGCAGCGCATGGTGCGATGGGAGAGGACTATCTGCGGGACATCTATTGTATGGCAGCGCATGGTGCGATGGGAAAGGACTATCTGCAGGACATCTATTGTATGGCAGCGCATGGTGTGATGGGAGAGGACTATCTGCAGGACATCTATTGTATGGCAGCGCATGGTGCGATGGGAGAGGACTATCTGCAGGACATCTATTGTATGGCAGCGCATGGTGCAATGGGAGAGGACTATCTGCAGGACATCTATTGTATGGCAGCGCATGGTGCGATGGGAGAGGACTATCTGCAGGACATCTATTGTATGGCAGCGCATGGTGCGATGGGAGAGGACTATCTGCAGGACATCTATTGTATGGCAGCACATGGTGTGATGGGAGAGGACTATCTGCAGGACATCTATTGTATGGCAGCGCATGGGGCGATGGGAGAGGACTATCTGCAGGACATCTATTGTATGGCAGCGCATGGTGTGATGGGAGAGGACTATCTGCAGGACATCTATTGTATGGCAGCGAATGGTGTGATGGGAGAGGACTATCTGCAGGACATCTATTGTATGTCAGCGAATGGTGTGATGGGAGAGGACTATCTACAGGACATCTATTGTATGGCAGCGAATGGTGTGATGGGAGAGGACTATCTGCAGGACATCTACTCTACGACAGCAATGATGTGTGCGAGAGGACTATCTGTAGGACATCTATTGTATGGCAGCGCATGGTGCGATGGGAGAGGACTATCTGCAGGACATCTATTGTATCGCAGCGAATGGTGTGATGGGAGAGGACTATCTGCAGGACATCTATTGTATGTCAGCGCATGGTGCGATGGGAGAGGACTATCTGCAGGACATCTATTGTATCGCAGCGAATGGTGTGATGGGAGAGGACTATCTGCAGGACATCTATTGTATGTCAGCGAATGGTGTGATGGGAGAGGACTATCTGCAGGACATCTACTCTACGGCAGCAATGATGTGTGCGAGAGGCCTATCTGCAGGACATCTATTGTATGGCAGAGAATGGTGTGATGGGAGAGGAATATCTGCAGGACATCTATTGTATGGCAGAGAATGGTGTGATGGGAGAAGACTATCTGCGGGACATCAACTGTACGGCAGCGAATGATCTTACAAAGCAAGATACCCTCCAGTTTGTTTACCTTTAACAAACCCTTATTTGGGCAGTATCAGGTTGGGCTCAAAGACTTGGAATTTTCAGACTTTTTACTAGTGATGGAACTGGAAGTCTAGCGCATACGCGCCATTTCCCATAATCCAATCAGTTTTGAGCGCGGTCTTGCGTGTGATGGAACACATTGGGATGGGTCTTGCTGCACAGCGGCCACCTTAGTTTTTCCCCATGGGCCCTAATCTGGATAATGACACACAAAGATGCAGCTCATTTCTTTTTGTTTTTTTATTACTGAACTCTATAAAATTGTTGTACTGATTATTTTAGGATCACAAAGTACACAACATTAAATTTTAATATATGACACATAATATTATATACATACATCGAAAAAACATATAAAAACAGGAGACACGTCAGCGGGCATCAATAACCAAAAATAATAATAATAATAAAAACACAAGTGCTTCTTTAATATTAAAATGACAGCTATATAAACATATTAATATCTGGACAATCGGGCAAACTTTACTAAATAATTATATAACAACGTGAGGGGCAAAAACTTTACACCAAGCATCTATCCGAAATATAACAAAATAGCACTTATCATAGTTTATTAGAAAAGACTCCAATGAATGCGTCCATCAGAGCGGACAAGTGAGGGGCAGACAATCTAGATTCAAAGTGCTTAATCTGCGAATTAATTGCAGGACCCTGCGTGAATGTTACTCTCTAGTCAAGGAAGGGGTTATTGGAGAAGCGCCAGGAAGCCGTTACATTGTGGGCCGGCAGCGATGGACTGAGGGGTCGGAGAATGAAAACGGCATCGAAATCTGATCTCATTATATCTCTATATCATAGAAAACTATAAAGGTATATAAATCTATCCAAATACATGTAGATGTATATCAACGCAGACATATATGAAGCATCAGGAACAGCTCAGCCGCACAACATGGTCCCTCATGGATAAGTCTACCGATACGAAGGGGAACCTTTGGAAGTTATCGGGGAAACCTCTAATCCTAACCATGATCCAGAACCTACACCTAGCAATGATGGTTAGTGATGAGGACTGGCTAGACCCACCAGAAGGCCCGAGCATCCTCCAATGGACTAAATGTCTGACATACTTGGGACTACGAGGTCCTCATGGTTTATCACGCTTATGATCCAGTCATGGATAGCTTATCAGTCTCTGGTGGACAGATGCAGCAAAGCTTAACTTGACTCTTCACTCATTAAGGATACGTTCGCACGTAACAGGTACTGCCTTGCGGCTGTGACTCCACCCAGCTGCCCGTAGCCGCACGATCTAGCTGACTTTATTGGCAAGACTGCGCTTCCATTGGCAAACGCGGCTGGGTGAAAATCACAGCTTCAAGCCAGTACGTGTGACGTAGGATCGCACTCTTGGATAGCTTTCTGTGCCATAGTTTAATTGCCCTTTCAGTAGTTTTTCAATGGCTTTTGTCATTAGATAAGATAGCAATAGCTTTTCAACTACTTAAAGGTGTTGTCCAGTTGTAAGGTATTGATGGTCTATCCTCAGTACGGGTCATCAATAGTAGATTGGTGGGGGTCTGCCACCTAGAATCCCCGCCGATCAGCTGTTCTCAAGGTTAGTGCACTCATGCACTGCAGGAAGCAGACAGCTTCGTTCCCACTGCAGTGGCCAAACCGGGTATTACAGGTCATTGAATTCCACGGGAACTTTTTCTATTGTACCAAGCCTGGCCACTGCAGTGGGAACAGAGCTGTCTGCTTCCTGCAGAAATCAGTTCATTGCATGAGCACACCCCGGCCCAGAGAATAGCTGACCGACAGGGGTCCTAGGTGATGGACCTCTCTCAACTATGATTGATGACCTATCTTGAGAATAGGCCATTAATAGTTTACAACTGGGCAACTCCTTTACGATAACTTGAAGAAAAGTTATCACCGTCATGTTAAACTTTGCTGCATCTGTATGATGCGTATGAGTAATAATCACAAACTTTACAGTGTGTTCATTAACTTTTTGAAAAATGACCTGAACAAGTCAATTTGTGAAATGTGCTTGTACTGCTGCCGGTAGTTGGGGATACAGTACTTCAGACTACACTGACAGTAGCAGTCATCATCAGGTGTATATCAGTAAAATGAATTGATTGCAACTTTTTGGTCGTAACAGATGAAGGAATTGGTTTAAATATTTTTCATGAGGTTTTTCTTGGTCCTTACGGACTCCGTTTATAGTATTACATTGGCAGCTGTAGTAGATCATCCATGAACATTTATGGAATTTGACAACACAGGATCGAGATTCTACATGGAAAAGAAGAGCCCTGCTCAGGTCCAGGGACAGCTTCTTTTTGGATCATGTTGGTGGCTGAAGAGAGGGACTATTTATGTGATGCAACTGGAAGCCGTCAGGACTGACATGTATAACCCCACCAGCTCTACGAGTGAATAAATAGTATATAAATAATACACAGGGTAGCATAAAGGTTGCTCTCCAGTGACTGCTATTTTTCCATCTAACATCAACCCCAATAACATGAGATTTATCTAGCTTACGTATTACCAAATATCCACATATATATGAATCCAGGCTTATTCTAACAATGCTTTGATCTTAAGAAGTTAACATGGAAATACTAAAGTCTGTTCCCCAAGAGAAAAGATCCAGAAAAGCTCTTAACATTTTTTCTTAAAGACTGTTTCTTGGTGCCATGTCCAGAATATAATGTCATCGGTAACAACGTCATTGATTGGTGTGTTTGAATGAATTAAAAAATGAGATAGAATTAAGGGTATTTAGTTTGGGGTTCAGAAACATGGATTCTGGAATGTGGCAGCCAAATTCTCGGAAAAGTAAAAAAACAGCAAGTATGGCCTTGGAGAATTATACGGAGATTAGATCAAACGAGATGTAGATAATCAGGCAGGAGAATTAGCTCTCAATGACATGTAAGGACAAGCGATGGTCCAACACAGCATGGACTAAGCCACCACAACCCTAAACAACAATTTTCTTGCAAAATCAGTGTATAAAGGACATTAAAGGAAAGGCCACAGAACTGCCAGGAATAGGAATGTTGTAGAGGTAAGAAAAAGATCACTAGGTCCTGGCACTGATGGACGGCTCTGTGGAGAAAGGTACTGGCCGCCCAGAGAAGCCGGTAAATAAGACCTTGTTCAGTTAAGGCACTGGCCTCTAAATCTAGAGCTCTTGATTTTTCTCAAATAGACAAATCCTTATGTGCTAAACATATATTAACTTCTGTATCCCTCCCAGCAGCATGGGCCTCCTCAAGCGTCTCCCATCAGAACGATTATGGCAGAAGTTCTGATAGAGAAAACTAGCTGAGAGTAGATTAAAGACCAACTGGCCCAACCATGTTCATCACCAAAGTGCTATAATGGGACGGGGAGAAGACCTATCAGTGGTGTCCACCTTTAGCTTCATTTTATAAACCTTATTGGAAATAACATTCTGTGCTTCCAGTGATTTTGCTGGGTCCTGCACTCCGGATCTTGACCACCATAGTTATAATGTAAACTCAATAATTGCTGGTGTTCAATATGTTGACCCGTCACAACAAGCTTTAGTCGAAAAGCTTTTTTCTTTTCTCATAAACAATAAGGCAGGTCTAGAAACAACAGTAGGAAAACCCTGGTATCCCTGATGTGTGTAACACTGAAACAAGCTTTTGGAATTAAGATTAAAACAAAAAAAGAAAGTTTACAGGAAGGTCTTGTAAACAGCTGAAGACCATCCAAGAATCCCTCAACCATGAGAGCCACCAGCTTGACGATAAGCCTTTCACCAAGTCCATCTCTGGCTGGTGTTCTCCAAGTGTTTTTCTCTGCAGCAGGATTCATAAATACAGGACTTGGATCCATTTTTTGTCACTTAAAGTATATATGTTACTATATTTAAGTTAAGCATTCCACAGAGATATATTCATGGTTTGGTGGCTCGGTGCACTTAAATTAGTATTACGGATGTATTCTTCTTGGTCATTACGGTGTAGCTCTGATTGTGTGCTTATTTTCCATTTTGCTTTCTCCATGATGGTTCAACAAAAAAGAAATGAAGATCCTAAAGGCTACACTGTGGCTCCCAACATGGCTTCTGTCTCTGTCACAATTTCATTTTGGTTGGAATCAAGTCCATAAAATCTGACTTTGAGTTCGCCAGCTGGGTGAACCACAGGGACTGGCATGATTTTTGGAAAAGTTCTGGTTGCCAGTTCAAACCTGCTCATGCTGGCCAATTCTATCGCCAAGGTCTTCAAGAAAAGTTTGGCCAACTGTTTGCCCAAGCAGTTCCGTACTCCACCACCAAATGGCAAATAATGGAACCTGCCATCTTTGTCTTCAGTACGATCTTGTCCAAAGCGATCAGGGTCAAAGACATCAACATCCTTGAAGACCGGAGCCGTGTCGTGCGTGTCTCTGATGCTGTACAAAACGCTCCATCCTTTTGGAATTTGGAAGCCCTGTGAAAAGGGAGCAAAACATTGCTCTGGTTAGAGTTGGTCCCAGATATGATCACTAGATTGCAAGTTCTCAGATACAAACTGACCGCTAGGGGATTTTTTCTACCTCGAAGTACATTAACAGACGTGAGGGGATGGTGACGTTTATCTTTCATTCATAATTGAGAATTTTGTAATATTTCCATCAGCATTTAAATAAACCTTTTACATAAAATTGGAATATTTGAGAAGCCTTTCCCCATCCACACAGTATAGCCAACAGAGCCCAATGCACTAGGTAAAGGAATACAAAACCTAGAAAATGCACAAAAATAACAGATCCCAACTCTTCCGCTTTAGGTCTTCCTTCCTTCGATCCCATTTTGTCTCAAATTACAATTTAAAGCGTGAAATACAGAAATCTTCTCTTTATGTCCCAGGAGATCCTCACCTCCTCCTCTTCCTCACTTGTATCTGGCTGCAGCAGGAGCCTGAAGGAGGACAAAAGGATTCAACGGCGCCCTTTGTCTAAGCCCCATAGCTTAAGGTACCTGTCCACAGGGCGATCATCATCTGGATTATCACCCTGTGTACACGCGGCTGCAGACAGGACACCAAGAGGGAAATTTAGCACAATTAAAACCAAGCGACTGTTGGATCGTGTAAACGGGAGCCGCTGAATGTTTGTGCGACAGTGAATAGGGGCGGGTGGTCCGGGATGATCCCTGCCACCGCCGCCGCGCTCATTCACTTGGACAAGTATCGCTCTGGTGTAAGCACATGAGCAATAGTCAGGCGGTAATCCATGGGACGGCGGTCAAAGGCTTATGCACCTGCCAGCTGTCCTGTGTAAAGGTACCTTAGGATAGCCGGCTGCGGGCAGGAGACGCAACTCTTTGCAGAAGGACAAAAAGATTAGGCCCCGCCCTTTGTCTAAGACCCGTAATTCAGCTGGTCTCCAGCCTGAAGTCCCGTTTAGATGGGGGTTTAAGGTCGTTAGCGCATGTGAAGAGCATCCAGACAGGCAGATCACCGCTGGATCGCGGACTTCTCGCTCAGCTTACACGCAGCGAGAAACCCGCGATGCAGCCATGATTTTTATGCAGACTGAAAGTCAGCAATAAGGAAAAGTGAATGAATAATACATTTTTTTTACAAATTACACAGGAACGATTATCACTCTATTTAGTTTGTTTGAACTAATTTTGAGTGATAATCGTCCCGTGTAAATGGCCCTTAAGATAAAGCAGCAGATTAACCCTGTGCGCTCTGCAGGACCTCTACTACAAGTCTGGCAGTCAGTGTGGGCAGCGTTCTCTCTTGTGGACTTCCCGTTCCTTTAAGAAGTCGCTACTGATGATACGTCTAATAGGTTCTAGTTTTAGTATATGTAATCTATACCAAATACTGTTAATTACTAATCAAGCTGCAGTAAAGTGCTTGTCCAGTCAGCTGATAAAATACTTTTATCTCACGCTACTTACATCCAACTCAAAGGTTTGCAGCACAGTTCGGTAGCCCCCCGAGATGGGGCTGAAGAGCCTCAGTAACTCCTTAATGACACAGTCCAGGTACCGCAGGCTGCTGATGGTGTCCACACGTAGGGCCCCCTCACAGACACAGCCGTTATGGAGGATGCCGTTCCCTCGAAGCTCCTCTCGCAGCTTTTCCAAGACTGTCGGGTGCTTAAGAAGCTGCATGATAAGGGAGGTGCTGGCACTTGCTGTGGTGGCGTAAGCTGCAAATATCAGCTCCAAGGTAGCATCCTGGTAAAAAGAGAAAGGGTTAAACGTAATGCACCTTCAAGACAAAGTCATTAACGCTGGTTGTCTACCAACAACGTTTTTGGATGAGTCATGTGTTTTTGGGCAGTTATATGGACATCTGACCGACTCCATTGTCCTAGCAATGGGAATGTGCTTTCAAAGAAATCATCTGCATACTACGTCTTTCTTCGGTGGCTGGCATTCCACGAACAGTCTAGATACTTGGCACAGAGATCGATTTGGGCACCGGCCAAATTGTCCGAGTAGGATTCCTCAACATGTAATTGATTTTTGGTGTCTGCCATCACCGCCATATGATGTAACCAGATCTGAATCCAGCGTTGTGAGCTCACTAATCTCCTCTCCTCCTAGAGAAACAAGAACAAGCAGGACACCTTCTCTGCAGCCCATGTGCCTCACAAGGAGAACAGCAGGCAAGCTTGGAGGAATTACTGGGATAATCTAGGTAATTAAGTAACATTTACGTCGTTTCTGTAGAAACATTAGTCTCAAACCTGTTACTTCGTGCCAAAAAAACTACTTAAAACCTCAACAATAAACCTTCCATCAATCGTACTGACATCATCTTTTGTAGCTGAAACTGCACAAATCGTTGCATTTATCAAACATTCCATTGATGCCAGGTTCGGAATGAACACCAGGTATAGGATGCCTATGAGATGAATGTAGCATCCCAGAACATCATCCTGGACCCCTCCATATTGTCATACATGGATTGTCTCATGTGGATGCGCTGTGCAAAGCTGTCATGTATATTTTCTGTATGTGTGTTGCACAGCTGCAGCATCTGAAGGGTTAACTCCCCTAAAATCATTGTCTGTCAGTTCTGCTGCATGTTGAATGTATCTTTCTGAGTCATGTGGTACAAGTAAGGAGATAAACGGGGGTGTATGAGAGCGGGAAGCAGGTTGATGATCTTCCACCTGCCCATGCTGTTGGAGGACCCACAGTGATGCAGGGAAGCACCTTTAGCTTTCCTGTTTCGAAAATGGAGAAGGAGAGGCTCCCTATGGAGGAGCTGAGGATCTTCCCTCTTCCCCAATCAGCTGGAGAAACCGCAGGGGCGCAGGGAGACATCTCCGGTGTCTTTGCATCTAATATGGAGAAGATGGAGAGACCGCCTAACCGTATGTGAAGCACATGGGAGTGAGTTTAAGTGTTTTTTCCCCAAAAGTCCCATCGCCAGAGAGCCATTGTGAGTAACTACCTCTTCTAGTGACTGTACATTTCCTACAACAAGATCAGTGCAGAAGTCTACCAAACCTCTGAAAATAATATTAAGTCTGCTTATAATTCCTATGCGGCCGTCTGAGGTCTGGATCACCATATAGCGGTACACCTTTTACTGACACCCACGCGTGCTGAAGTCTACGAGAGCGGGGTGATCATTACTGCCATTCTGTGGCCATTGACTTTCATGTCAAGTTGTGTGAGTAATACTAATCTGCCTGCACTGTAAACTCTTCCTGCTGAAGTTTGTTGTCCCGTGTTTAGCAGTCACTAGTAAAGCTGTACCGGGCCTCCCCCGTTCAGGAGGACCCGAGGTCCGATACACTTGTCCGGTGTTATTCATCCGCCGTGTATAAATGCCGGTGTGTGGAACGGTGGCGTCACGAACTGACAACTGCAACCTCCTCATCCTAAGGACTACTGGCCCTATCTTCTGCTGCGGTAACTCCCTGCAGGAACAGAAGTTGGTAAGTGCCACCGTGACAGGTCCACGCACCACACCGTCCCAACTCCAGCCGTATGCTTGGGTAGAGAGTCATTTCCTAGCGGCATCCCAACCAGGAGTGTTGCATGTTGTAGCGTCTCAGTAGGGCGTTGCAACCTTTTGGCCTCACGAACAGGCTATTACCACTTTTTGGCAGTCACAGGATCTATATATTTATATTTTATATATCGGATCGTTGCATGAAACTTAAAGCCAGAGGCTTAACTAAGAATGAGCTACTGGGATATGTGCTCTGGTGTCCGAGGGGGTAGCAGCAAGACACTTCACCTCCAAGAGGGCATTTAGGTACAAAGCAAACGCAACTACTGCTCTAGCTGAAGGAAATCTTAGTAACCAAGTAAGCATATCACTATCAACTCATCTACCATCATGTGAGTATTTACCATTTTAACCAACCTCTAACCTTCCCTCGGCATCTTGGGGTACTTTGCACTCAAGCACAAAAATATCAGCTTTTCACAAGTTAAAACACCACGTTTGTTATGCGCAATCCAACACCGATTTAGGATCCCATGTTGGTCATTGCTAGTTGGTATTCTCAAGCGGGTGATCTCCCAACGCACGCTCATATGCCAGTAAAGTCAGCAGATCTATAGGAAGCGGATTTCCATTGATCGCGTCTTACCTTCAGCTCCTGCATAGTCAACTCATTGCCATGCTCCTTCCCACTCTCGATCAGAACATCCAGAGCATCAGTATAGTCTTTGCCTTGAGTGTTCTGCAACTTCTCCTGGATGGCTTTTTCCAGGCCCTTCAGTAGAGTCTCTCGAGCTTGAATACCCTGGTGAGAAAAGAAGAAGGTCAACCAAGATGTCAACAGTGAGGCACAAATATGAGCAGATACAGGAGTTAATTAACTGCTCTTATTGGACATTGGATTGGCTGATATCCACGCCATGTATTATCACAAGGACTTCAAGTCTCTGCCAACAGGGCAATGGTTGAATTTGATGTTTTTTCCCCATTTGCTGTGAAATTCCAAAGGCTACACAAGCAGGTAATAATGACACCAAGTAGAGCGACCCAAGTGTGCCTGTCTGTTTGTGGCCAGTGCTGGGGCATTAAGTCAAACACCTTTCAATTAGTCGATCTATCCTATAGAACTCGAAATACTCCAGGCGGATACCCCTGTGAATGATTTATGATAGAAGCAGATACGCAGAATAGCAAATAGGGCAACCCAAATAATTAAGGGAATGGGTGGCCTGCAGTACCAGGACAGGTTATCGATACAGTTTGGGAAAATAGACGGTTTAGGGGCAATCTAACGCAGGAGTCACATGACCGCGTGTGCCGGCGTGCCACACGCAGAACTCTTATGTGGGCACGCAAGTACACAATGTCATATGCACTTGCTGCGTGCCGCCACTCCCCATGCACTATCTTGACGTATATGTGTGCATAATATGCACCAAGATAGATAATGCTGTTCTAAATGGCCCAGTAGAAATCAACAGGCCATTGGCATTGCATGTCAGGCGTGGAATCCAAATAGGTGTGCACGCGACGCAAAATGACAATACGCCCGTGCGAGAGCAGACTAATTCCTCTGTACATGATTTACTTCTGCCTGGGCCTATGGCTATGACAAGGGGCATCCTCCACGTCTAGAAGAATGAAGGTTTCACCATGATCATCGATGGGATTCTTTACTGTAAGAGCAGTGATATTGTGGCGCTCTCTGCCGCATGATGTTGTGGTGCTGGAGAGGTTCAAAAAGAATCCAGTTCATTTCTTGAAGCATCACAAGTCGTGGATTACGGAGATGGGACGTTAATTAGGGCTTTTATCCCTAATGTGGGCCAACTGGCATCAATACGGTAGAGTTACAGCTTTGACTTGAAGCAGCGGTGGGTCTTTTCAAGGTTACCAACTATGCACCTACGTTGCGGTTCTTCGTCACATTTCTGCCAAGTAACATGACACAACAGGCCGTACGACCGCCAGTCTACTCCATTCCTGTGAATTCTCTCAGTGAGCCATTTACGAGGCATAAAAAAAATAATAGCGCAATTTCCCTGCATGTCTCTCACTGCTTTAAAGCCCATTAAAAGTGCGGCATTTCAAAGGTGAAGATAAAACACAAGCAATGCCTCCCGAGATCCACGACTTACGAAGCATTTCCCTTAATGCCAAATTAAAAAAATTAATTGGCTTCACCTGTTAGTCATGAATGAGGGCTCTCCCGGCCGTTGGTGCTCAGATCTCTGCTCCAAGATAATGAGATCCGAGTACAAGATTCTTAAAGACATTAGAGCAGCGGTTGCCAACCACTACAACTCCCAGCATGCCCCGATATCCTCTAAGCTATCAACCTGCCAATGCCATGGCCCGTTATCATTGCATCAAGAAGGTTGGGAATACTGGTAGCTTACTGGTATACAGGGAAAGCAAAAAATCCTATCAGCGTGTGTTCATAAGACGTGTATGGAAGAAAAGGCAAAAATCCAAAACGAGGAGAGAAATATCATCTAAATGGAGAAATAGTAGAAAACTACTAAGAGGAGGATTAAGACACGTGAAAGTCGTGACAGACTGTGGCACATCTTTGTATCCCGACTCCAGACGGCCGCTGCTGTGCGCAGGATGTATTCCCACCATTTGCCCCTATAGATTTTGTTTTCGTTGCTCTGCGCCATTCTTTATTTACGGTTTCCACGTTTTGTCCAATACGCTTTATCTAGTGTTTTAGCAGCAGGATTACCAGCTTTGCGCGGGTCGCTTTCATGGAACACGGTTTCTGTATGTGGTTAAACGTTTTGCTTGCTACCGATCAGAAGCCGACACCTTTATATATTAACGGATTTCTGCTGCCAAATGGCTGAACATTCTGCACTGAATGTGCCCCAGGGGTGAGTCGGGCGTTTGGAGGGCTTCACACCGCGTTCAGCACAAACGCAGAGACGCACGTGGGTCTGCAGAGGTTCCCGCGGCTCGGGCAGCACTCTGCCAAGGAGTCTTTCCTCCTTTTTGGAGGTCGGATTGGTCTGAAAGGGGTTAAATTTATAAGGAAGCTCCTATTCAGTACAGATCCAGTCCGACCAGCCGTCTCTCAAAGGGACTGTAATTGGGAACGGTCGGTCCTAGAGAGTAAAACCTTGCGAAGCGCCTGATTTACCTGGGTGGCAAACTTGGCGCAGATTGTCCAGTCGTCTAGTAGTAGAGCACAAAGAACAGCCTACAGACGTTCATTCCTATAAGAGGTTAGATCTCATCTTCCTTGTTGTGTCTTGGTCTAAAGGTTCTTCTTATGTATTAGATTTCCCTTCTGCATTATGTTACTTTAGGGACACATGCTTATAAGATCGGGTTATTTGGTGTCTGTTCTTGCTCTTTTGTTTCCTCTCCACCATACTTTTCCTTTCCACGTTTATTGAGTAGCCATCTCAGCCAAACTGACGAAGGGGTTTTTATGCCATGAAATCTGTTCTTTTGTTGGTTGTGGGACATAAGAGAAGTCAGATACCTCTCCTCGCTTTCCTTCAGATTGCGCTGCTTTGCCATATTTTGCTTCTCCTTGCTAATACACTTCAACACATTGACTATGTTGGGCACCAGCTGGCCGGCGGCACTTCCGTATCATCTGCCACGCATTTGTCCACTATCACCCACGGCCTCTACAAAACATTTTAAGCCTCATCTTTGTCAAAGGATCCCTCCAGCCATTTTTTTCCTCTACACCTATTGTGAATATGAGGATGGCACGGTCCACCGGTTCGGATGTTTAGAGGAGTTCAGCAGTCTACATGGACACTTACCCTTCGGTAACCGCTGCATGGCAGATCCACCGGTAAAGAGAAAACATTCTCGACGAACTGCTGAAACACCTGGAACAGATGGTTGAGTTCTTCATCGGAGAGTCGGAATCCTAGCAGAACCCGGATTGCCAAACGGAAAGTCAACTTTTGTGCCTCGCAGTAGACGTTGATGGGCCCTGGATGACTGCTCCACACCCTCAGCGTGTCTTGGATCACCAGATGGATTTTCGGGAGGTAGGTCTCCAAAGCCTCGTGGCTGAATATTTTTGAGAACACCTTTGAATGATAAAGAATGGCATGATGAGTTACATTTTCCAGACCCTTTAAAACTTATTTCTAACAGAAAGGACCGAGCAAGATCAACAATGAACCCCGTAACGCCCACTCCACCGTGGCGCTGCCAAGTCTAGCACGGGCGTTGCGTTCCTACATGGTTGCTTGGAAACCGATGAGCTAGAATCTAACATAAGCGTGGAATTCCCTGTGCCAAAGTAAAGTTCAGCTCCTTGAAATGCGATTGACCAAGAGTCAAAGACCCAAATAGAGCAGGATATTTGTCAGTCTGAACGCGTAAGAAACATAAGCAATGTATGAATCGAAGAGTTTCCCCACAAGTCAGCAGCAGTCCGTAAACGTAAAACTTTCCTGGCTCCGGCCCGATGTTCACAATATAATGTTTACTGAGGTCTGCACTTGGTAAGATAACATGCCTGTCCTTCATAATAGAGACCCCAGTAGTCAGTGACTAAACCTTCCCAAGAAGGTCTCCTGCATGTGCTGCGGAGGAAGCAAAGTCAAGTAGGGGGGGGGGGGGGGGTACTGAAGCTCCATCCATAGTGATGTCCTTATAACCCGATCACCACTGCCCATCCCTCTATATATATATATATACACACACATCTATCCACTAACCCGTGGCACACGGCCCGAGGTGTAAACTAATAAACTACCATCAATCAAGGACATAAATCCACGGAACATTTCTTTTCCCCATAAAGTAGAGCTCCTACAGACAGACGTATAATTACACCCTCCGCTGTCGGCGCTGAGAAAATCACCTACAAATAAAACTAATTACCTCGACATTTAGGAACAAAAAGAAGTTCCTGAGTGTCCATCGTGTCCAGGACTGGAGGTGCTTCCCGTAAAGTACAAGGAGAGCGCCCCCTGGTGTACAATGCAGGATACAGACTCATACCAAGGATCGCTAGAGACCATTCAGATACATTAGTCAGCGCCAACGATCAATATTCCTTCTGCATCCGACAGAAATCGCAAGAGGAACTCAAGGATTTCAGCTGTGAGGTACAAGTGTCTAATACATTCTGGGACAGGAGTCCCGGCAACACCACCACTGGGCCAAACCAGATGCACAAAAATCAAAGTGCGATGCTCTGATTAGCTCCATCCCATGGACCCAGGAGCGATGCTCTGATTATCTGCATCCCATGGACCCAGGTGCGATGCTCTGATTATCTCCATCCCATGGACCCGGGTGCGATGCTCTGATTATCTCCATCCCATGGACCCGAGTGCGATGCTCTGATTATCTCCATCCCATAGACCCGGGTGCGATGCTCTGATTAGATCCATAACGTGTAATGGGGTGCAATGCTCTGATTATCTCCATCCCATGGACCCGGGTGCGATGCTCTGATTATCTCCATCCCATGGACCCAGGTGCGATGCTCTGATTATCTCCATCCCATGGACCCGGGTGCGATGCTCTGATTATCTCCATCCCTTTTAATGTAGTGCGATGCTCTGATTATCTCCATCCCAAGGACCCGGGTGTGATGCTCTGATTATCTCCATCCCATGGACCCGGGTGCGATGCTCTGATTATCTCCATCCCATGGACCCGGGTGCGATGCTCTGATTATCTCCATCCCATGGACCAGGGTGCGATGCTCTGATTATCTGCATCCCATGGACCCAGGTGCAATGCTCTGATTATCTCCATCCCATGGACTCGGGTGCGATGCTCTGATTATCTCCATCCAATGGACCCGGGTGCGATGCTCTGATTATCTCCATCCCATGGACCCGGGTGCGATGCTCTGATTATCTCCATCCCATGGACCCGGGTGCGATGCTCTGATTATCTCCATCCAATGGACCCGAGTGCGATGCTCTGATTATCTCCATCCCGTGTAATGGGATGCGCTGCTCTGATTATCTCCATCCCATGGACCCGGGTGCAATGCTCTGATTATCTCCATCCCGTTTAATGGGGTGCGATGCTCTGATTATCTGCATCGCATGGACCCGGGTGCGATGCTCTGATTATCTGCATCCCATGGACCGGGGTGCGATGCTCTGATTATCTGCATCCCATGGACCCGGGTGCGATGCTCTGATTATCTCCATCCCATTTAATGGGGTGCGATGCTCTGATTATCTCCATAACATGGACCCGAGTGCGATGCTCTGATTATCTCCATCCCATTGACCCAGGTGCGATGCTCTGATTATCTCCATCCCATGGACCCGGGTGCGATGCTCTGATTATCTCCATCCCATGGACCCGGGTGCGATGCTCTGATTATCTCCATCCCATTGACCCGGGTGTGATGCTCTGATTATCTCCATCCCATGGACCCGGGTGCGATGCTCTGATTATCTCCATCCCATGGACCAGGGTGCGATGCTCTGATTATCTCCATCCCATGGACCACGGTGCGATGCTCTGATTATCTCCATCCCATTGACCCGAGTGCGATGCTCTGATTATCTCCATCCCATGGACCCGGGTGCGATGCTCTGATTATCTGCAATCCAAGTACTTGGGTGCGATGCTCTGATTATCTGCATCCCATGGACCCGGGTGCGATGCTCTGATTATCTCCATCCCATGGACCCGGGTGCGATGCTCTGATTATCTCCATCCCATGGACCCGGGAGCGATGCTCTGATTATCTGCATCCCATGGACCCGGGTGCGATACTCTGATTATCTCCATCCCATGGACCCGAGTGCGATGCTCTGATTATCTCCATCCCATGGACCCGGGTGCGATACTCTGATTATCTCCATCCCATGGACCCGAGTGCGATGCTCTGATTATCTCCATCCCATGGACCCGGGTGCGATGCTCTGATTATCTCCATCCCATGGACCCGAGTGCGATGCTCTGATTATCTCCATCCCATGGACCCGGGTGCGATGCTCTGATTATCTCCATCCCATGGACCCGGGTGCGATGCTCTGATTATCTCCATCCCATGGACCCGGGTGCGATGCTCTGATTATCTGCATCCCATGGACCCGGGTGCTATGCTCTGATTATCTCCATCCCATGGACCCGGGTGCGATGCTCTGATTATCTCCATCCCATGGACCCGGGTGTGATGCTCTGATTATCTCCATCCCGTGTAATGCGGTGCAATGCTCTGATTATCTCCATCCCGTTTAATGGGGTGCGATGCTCTGATTATCTCCATCCCATGGACCTGGGTGCGATGCTCTGATTATCTGCATCCCATGGACCCGGGTGCGATGCTCTGATTATCTCCATCCCATGGACCCGGGTGCGATGCTCTGATTATCTCCATCCCATGGACCCGGGTGTGATGCTCTGATTATCTCCATCCCGTGTAATGCGGTGCAATGCTCTGATTATCTCCATCCCATGGACCCGGGTGCGATGCTCTGATTATCTCCATCCCGTTTAATAGGGTGCGATGCTCTGATTATCTCCATCCCATGGACCTGGGTGCGATGCTCTGATTATCTGCATCCCATGGACCCGGGTGCGATGCTCTGATTATCTCCATCCCATGTACCCGGGTGCGCTGCTCTGATTATCTCCATCCCAAGGACCCGGGTGCGATGCTCTGATTATCTCCATCCCGTTTAATGGGGTGCGATGCTCTGATTATCTTCATCCCATGGACCCGAGTGCGATGCTCTGATTATCTCCATCCCATGGACCCGGGTGCGATGCTCTGATTATCTCCATCCCACGGACCCGGGTGCGATGCTCTGATTATCTCCATCCCGTTTAATGGGGTGCGATGCTCTGATTATCTCCATCCCATGGACCCGGGTGCGATGCTCTGATTATCTCCATCCCATGGACCCGGGTGCGATGCTCTGATTATCTCCATCCCACGGACCCGGGTGCGATGCTCTGATTATCTCCATCCCATGGACCCGAGTGCGATGCTCTGATTATCTCCATCCCATGGACCCGAGTGCGATGCTCTGATTATCTCCATCCCATGGACCCGAGTGCGATGCTCTGATTATCTCCATCCCATTGACCCGGGTGCGATGCTCTGATTATCTCCATCCCATGGACCCGGGTGCGATGCTCTGATTATCTCCATCCCATGGACCCGAGTGCGATGCTCTGATTATCTGCATCCCATGGACCCGGGTGTGATGCTCTGATTATCTCCAAGCCATGGACCCGGGTGCGATGCTCTGATTATCTGCATCCCATGGACCCGGGTGCGATGCTCTGATTATCTCCATCCCGTGTAATGGGATGCGCTGCTCTGATTATCTCCATCCCATGGACCCGGGTGCGATGCTCTGATTATCTCCATCCCGTGTAATGGGGTGCGATGCTCTGATTATCTCCATCCCAAGGACACAGGTGCGATGCTCTGATTATCTGCATCGCATGGACCGGGGTGCGATGCTCTGATTATCTGCATCCCATGGACCCGGGTGCGATGCTCTGATTATCTCCATCCCAAGGACCCAGGTGTGATGCTCTGATTATCTCCATCCCGTTTAATGGGGTGCGATGCTCTGATTATCTCCATTCCATGGACCCGAGTGTGATGCTCTGATTATCTCCATCCCATTGACCCAGGTGCGATGCTCTGATTACCTCCATCGCATGGACCCGAGTGCGATGCTCTGATTATCTCCTTCCCATGGACCCGGGTGCGATGCTCTGATTATCTCCATCCCATGGACCCGGGTGCGATGCTCTGATTATCTCCATCCCATGGACCAGGGTGCGATGCTCTGATTATCTCCTTCCCATGGACCCGGGTGTGATGCTCTGATTATCTCCATCCCATTGACCCGAGTGCGATGCTCTGATTATCTCCATCCCATGGACCCGGGTGTGATGCTCTGATTATCTCCATCCCATGGACCCGGGTGTGATGCTCTGATTATCTGCAATCCATGTACCCGGGTGCGATGCTCTGATTATCTCCATCCCATGGACCCGGGTGCGATGCTCTGATTATCTCCATCCCATGGACCCGGGTGCGATGCTCTGATTATCTCCATCCCATGGACCCGGGTGCGATGCTCTGATTATCTCCATCCCATGGACCCGGGTGCGATGCTCTGATTATCTGCAATCCATGTACCCGGGTGCGATGCTCTGATTATCTCCATCCCATGGACCCGAGTGCGATGCTCTGATTATCTGCAATCCAAGTACTTGGGTGCGATGCTCTGATTATCTGCATCCCATGGACCCGGTTGCGATGCTCTGATTATCTCCATCCCATGGACCCGGGTGCGATGCTCTGATTCTATCCATCTCCTGTAATGGGATGCGATGCTCTGATTATCTCCAGCCCAACATTACCATAATACATTCCACTATACTGCATACATGGAGGACTACAACCCCCAGCTTGACCATGACACATTCTATTATACTGTATACATCAAGTACTACAACCCCCAGCATGACCATTATACATCCCATTATACTGCATACAGGGAGGACTACAACCCCCAGCATGACCATAATACATTACATTATACTGTATACATGGAGGACTACAACCCCCAGCATGACCATAATACATTCCATTATACTGCATACATGGAGGACTAAAACCCCCAGCATGACCATAGTACATTCCATTATACTGCCTACATGGAGGACTACAACCCCCAGCATGACCATAATACATTCTATTATACTGTATACATGGAGGACTACAACCCCCAGCATGGCCATAATACATTCCATTATACTGTATACATGGAGGACTACAACCCCCAGCATGACCATAATACATTGTATTATACCGTATACATGGAGGACTACAACCCCCAGCATGACCATGATACATTCCATTATACAATATACATGGAGGACTACAACCCCCAGCATGACCATAATACATTCCATTATACTGTATACATGGAGTACTACAACCCCCAGCATGACCATAATACATTCCATTAAAGAACATACATGGAGGACTACAACACCAAGCATGACCATAATACATTCCATTATACCACATACATGGAGGACTACAACCCCCAGCATGACCATAATGCATTCCATTATACTGCATACATGGAGGACTACAACCCCCAGCATGACCATAATACATTCCATTATACTGTATACATGGAGGACTACAACCCCCAGCATGACCATAACACATTCAATTATACCGTATACATGGAGAACTACAACCTCCAGCATGACCATAATACATTCCATTATACTGTATACATGGAGGACTACAACCCCAGCATGACCATAATACATTCCATTATACTGCATACATGGAGGACTAAAACCCCCAGCATGACCATAGTACAATCCATTATACTGCATACATGGAGGACTAAAACCCCCAGCATGACCATAATACATTCTATTATACTGTATACATGGAGGACTACAACCCCCAGCATGACCATAATACATTCCATTATACTGCATACATGGAGGACTAAAACCCCCAGCATGACCATAGTACATTCCATTATACTGCCTACATGGAGGACTACAACCCCCAGCATGACCATAATACATTCTATTATACTGTATACATGGAGGACTACAACCCCCAGCATGGCCATAATACATTCCATTATACTGTATACATGGAGGACTACAACCCCCAGCATGACCATAATACATTGTATTATACCGTATACATGGAGGACTACAACCCCCAGCATGACCATAATACATTCCATTATACAATATACATGGAGGACTACAACCCCCAGCATGACCATAATACATTCCATTATACCGTATACATGGAGGACTACAACCCCCAGCATGACCATAATACATTCCATTATACAATATACATGGAGGACTACAACCCCCAGCATGACCATAATACATTCCATTATACCGTATACATGGAGGACTACAACCCCCAGCATGACCATAATACATTCCATTATACTGTATACATGGAGGACTACAACCCCCAGCATGACCATAATACATTCCATTATACTGTATACATGGAGGACTACAACCCCCAGCATGACCATAATACATTGTATTATACAACATACATGGAGGACTACAACCCCCAGCATGACCATAATACATTCCATTATACTGCATACATGGAGGACTAAAACCCCCAGCATGACCATAGTACATTCCATTATACTGCATACATGGAGGACTAAAACCCCCAGCATGACCATAATACATTCTATTATACTGTATACATGGAGGACTACAACCCCCAGCATGGCCATAATACATTCCATTATACTGTATACATGGAGGCCTAAAACCCCCAGCATGACCATAGTACATTCCATTATACTGCCTACATGGAGGACTACAACCCCCAGCATGACCATAATACATTCTATTATACTGTATACATGGAGGACTACAACCCCCAGCATGGCCATAATACATTCCATTATACTGTATACATGGAGGACTACAACCCCCAGCATGACCATAATACATTGTATTATACCGTATACATGGAGGACTACAACCCCCAGCATGACCATAATACATTCCATTATACAATATACATGGAGGACTACAACCCCCAGCATGACCATAATACATTCCATTATACCGTATACATGGAGGACTACAACCCCCAGCATGACCATAATACATTCCATTATACAATATACATGGAGGACTACAACCCCCAGCATGACCATAATACATTCCATTATACCGTATACATGGAGGACTACAACCCCCAGCATGACCATAATACATTCCATTATACTGTATACATGGAGGACTACAACCCCCAGCATGACCATAATACATTCCATTATACTGTATACATGGAGGACTACAACCCCCAGCATGACCATAATACATTGTATTATACAGCATACATGGAGGACTACAACCCCCAGCATGACCATAATACATTCCATTATACTGCATACATGGAGGACTACAATTCTCAGCATGACCATAATACATTCCATTATAGCACATACATGGAGGACTACAACCCCCAGCATGACCATAATACATTCCATTATACCACATACATGGAGGACTACAACCCCCAGCATGACCATAATACATTCCATTATACTGCATACATGGAGGACTACAACCCCCAGCATGACCATAATACATTCCATTATACCGTATACATGGAGGACTACAACCCCCAGCATGACCATAATACATTCCATTATACTGTATACATGGAGGACTACAACCCCCAGCATGACCATAATACATTCCATTATACAATATACATGGAGGACTACAACCCCCAGCATGACCATAATACATTCCATTATACCGTATACATGGAGGACTACAACCCCCAGCATGACCATAATACATTCCATTATACTGTATACATGGAGGACTACAACCCCCAGCATGACCATAATACATTACATTATACTGTATACATGGAGGACTACAACCCCCAGCATGACCATAATACATTGTATTATACCGTATACATGGAGGACTAAAACCCCCAGCATGACCATAATACATTCCATTATACCACATACATGGAGGACTACAACCCCCAGCATGACCATAATACATTCCATTATACTGCATACATGGAGGACTACAACCCCCAGCATGACCATAATACATTCCATTATACCGTATACATGGAGGACTACAACCCCCAGCATGACCATAATACATTCCATTATACTGTATACATGGAGGACTACAACCCCCAGCATGACCATAACACATTCAATTATACCGTATACATGGAGAACTACAACCTCCAGCATGACCATAATACATTCTGTTATACTGTATACATGGAGGACTACAACCCCAGCATGACCATAATACATTCCATTATACTGCATACATGGAGGACTACAACCCCCAGCATGACCATAATACATTCCATTATACTGCATACATGGAGGACTAAAACCCCCAGCATGACCATAATACATTCCATTATACCGTATACATGGAGGACTACAACCCCCAGCATGACCATAATACATTCCATTATACTGCATACATGGAGGACTACAACCCCCAGCATGACCATAATACATTATATTATACTGCATAAATGGAGGACTACAACCCCCAGCATGGCCATAATACATTCTATTATACCGCATACATGGAGGACTACAACACCCAGCATGACCATAATACATTCCATTATACTGCATACATGAAGGACTGCAACCCCCAGCATGGCCATAATACATTCTATTATACTGCATACATGGAGGACTACAAGCCTCAGCATGACCATAATACATTCTAGTTATCTTCATATATGGAGGACTACAACCCCCAGCATGACCATAATACATTATATTATACTGCATACATGGAGGACTACAACGCCCAGCAGGACCATAATACATTACATTATAATGCATACCTGGAGGACTACAATCCCCAGCATGACCATAATACATTCTATTATACTGTATACATGGAGGACTACAACCCCCAGCATGACCATAATACATTCTATTATACTGTATACATGGAGGACTAAAACCCTCAGCATGACCATAATACATTCCATTAAATTGTATACATGGAGGACTACAACCCCCAGCATGACCATAATACATTACATTATACCGTATACATAGAGGACTACAACTCCCAGCATGGCCATAATACATTCCATTTTATTGTGTACATGGAGGACTACAACCCCCAGCATGACCATAATACATGCCATCATATCATATACACGGAGGACTGCACTCCCTGCATGACCATAATACATTCCATTATACTGTATACATGGAGGACTACAACCACCAGCATGACCATAATACATTGTATTATACAGCATACATGGAGGACTACAACCCCCAGCATGACCATAATACATTCCATTATACTGCATACATGGAGGACTACAGCCCCCAGCATGACCATAATACATTCCATTATAATGCATACATGGAGGACTACAACCCCCAGCATGACCATAATACATTGTATTATACAGCATACATGGAGGACTACAACCCCCAGCATGACCATAATACATTCCATTATACTGCATACATGGAGGACTACAGCCCCCAGCATGACCATAATACATTCCATTATACTGCATACATGGAGGACTACAACCCCCAGCATGACCATAACACAATCTATTATACTGTATACATGGAGGACTACAACCCCCAGCATGGCCATAATACATTCTATTATACCGTATACATGGAGGACTACAACCCCCAGCATGACCGTAATACATTCCATTATACATGGAGGATTACAACCCCCAGCATGACCATAATAAATTCCATTATACTGCATACATGGAGGACTACAAACCTCAGCATGACCATAATACATTCCATTATACTGCATACATGGAGGACTACAACCCCCAGCATAACCGTTATACATTCCATTAGACTGCATACATGGAGGACTACAACCCCCAGCATGACCATAATACATTCCATTATACTGTATACATAGAGAACTACAACCCCCAGCATGGGCATAATACATTCTATTATACCGTATACATGGAGGACTACATCCCCCAGCATGACCATAATACATTCCATTATACTGTATACATGGAGGACTACAACCCCCAGCATGACCATAATACATTCCATTATACTACATACATGGAGAACTACAACCCCCAGCATGACCATAATACATTCTATTATACTGTATACGTAGAGGACTACAACCCCCAGCATGACCATAATACATTCCATTATACTGTATACATAGAGGACTACAACCCCCAGCATGACCATAATACATTCTATTATACTGCATACATGGAGGACTACAACCCCCAGCATGACCATAATACATTCTATTATACTGTATACATAGAGGACTACAACCCCCAGCATGACCATAATACATTCCATTATACTGTATACAAGGAGGACTACAACCCCCAGCATGACCATAATGCATTCCATTATACTGCATACATGGAGGACTACAACCCCCAGCATGGCCATAATACATTCCATTATACTGCATACATGGAGGACTACAACCCCCAGCATGACCATAATACATTCTATTATACTGCATACATAGAGGACTACAACCCTCAGCATGACCATAATACATTCTATAATACTGCATGCATGGAGGACTACAACCCCCAGCATGACCATAATACATTCCATTATACTGTATACATAGAGCACTACAACCCCCAGCATGACCATCATATATTCTATTATACTGCATACATGGAGGACTACAACCCCCAGCATGACCATAATACATTCCATTATACTGCATACATGGAGGACTACAACCCCCAGCATGACCATAATACATTCCATTATACTGCATACATGGAGGACTACAACCCCCAGCATGACCATAATACATTCTATTATACTGCATACATGGAGGACTACAACCCCCAGCATGGCCATAATACATTCCATTATACTGCATACATGGAGGACTACAACCCCCAGCATGACCATAATACATTCAATTATACTGTATACATGGAGGACTACAACCCCCAGCATGGCCATAATACATTCCATTATACTGTATACATGGAGGACTACAACCCTCAGCATGATCATAATACATTCCATTATACTGCATACATGGAGGACTACAACCCCCAGCATGACGATAATACATTGAATTATACTGTATACATGGAGGACTACAACCCCCAGCATGACCATAATACATTACATTATACTGTATACATGGAGGACTACAACCCTCAGCATGACCATAATACATTCCATTATACCGTATACATGGAGGACTACAACCCCCAGAATGACCATAATACATTCCATTATACTGCATACATGGAGAACTACAACCCCCAGCATGACCATAATACATTCCACTATACTGCATAAATGGAGGACTAC
Organism: Eleutherodactylus coqui; assembly: GCF_035609145.1. NCBI lineage: Eukaryota > Metazoa > Chordata > Amphibia > Anura > Eleutherodactylidae > Eleutherodactylus > Eleutherodactylus coqui. Next base: position 6,726,276 of record NC_089843.1, on the reverse strand, counting down.
AACCCCCAGCATGACCATAATACATTCTATTATACTGCATACATAGAGGACTACAACCCTCAGCATGACCATAATACATTCTATAATACTGCATGCATGGAGGACTACAACCCCCAGCATGACCATAATACATTCCATTATACTGTATACATAGAGCACTACAACCCCCAGCATGACCATCATATATTCTATTATACTGCATACATGGAGGACTACAACCCCCGGCATGACCATAATACATTCCATTATACTGCATACATGGAGGACTACAACCCCCAGCATGACCATAATACATTCCATTATACTGCATACATGGAGGACTACAACCCCCAGCATGACCATAATACATTCTATTATACTGCATAAATGGAGGACTACAACCCCCAGCATGGCCATAATACATTCCATTATACTGTATACCTGGAGGACTACAACCCCCAGCATGACCATAATACATTCTATTATACTGCAAACATGAAGGACTACAACCCCCAGCATGGCCATAATACATTCTATTATACTGCATACATGGAGGACTACAATTCTCAGCATGACCATAATACATTACATTATAATGCATACATGGAGGACTACAACCCCCAGCATGACCATAATACATTCTATTATACTGCATACATGGAGGACTACAACCCCCAGCATGACCATAATACATTCCATTATACTGCATAAATGGAGGACTACAACCCCCAGCATGACCATAATACATTCTATTATACTGCATACATGGAGGACTACAACACCCAGCATGACCATAATACATTCTATTATACAGCATACATGGAGGACTACAACCCCCAGCATTGCCATAATACATTCTATTATACTGCATACATGGAGGACTACAAGCCTCAGCATGACCATAATACATTACATTATAATGCATACCTGGAGGACTACAATCCCCAGCATGACCATAATACATTCTATTATACTGTATACATGGAGGACTACAACCCCCAGCATGACCATAATACATTCCATTATACTGCATACATGGAGGACTACAACCCCCAGCATGACCATAATACATTCCATTATACTGTATACATGGAGGACTACAACCCCCAGAATGGCCATAATACATTCCATTATACTGTATACCTGGAGGACTACAACCCACAGCATGACCATAATACATTCCATTATACTATATACATGGAGGACTACAACCCCCAGCATGACCATAATACATTCCATTATACTGTATACATGGAGGACTACAACCCCCAGCATGACCATAATACATTCCATTATACTGTATACCTGGAGGACTACAACCCCCAGCATGACCATAATACATTCCATTATACCGTATACATGGAGGACTACAACCCCCAGCATGACCATAATACATTCCATTATACTGCAGACATGAAGGACTACAACCCCCAGCATTGCCATAATACATTCCATTATACTGCAGACATGAAGGACTACAACCCCCAGCATGACCATAATACATTCTATTATACTGTATACATGGAGGACTACAACCCCCAGCATGACCATAATACATTCCATTATACTGCAGACATAAAGACTACAACCCCCAGCATGACCATAATACATTCCATTATACTGTATACAAGGAGGACTACAACCCCCAGCATGACCATAATACATTCCATTATACTGCATAAATGGAGGACTACAACCCCCAGCATGGCCATAATACATTCCATTATACTGTATACCTGGAGGACTACAACACCCAGCATGACCATAATACATTCTATTAAACTGCATACATGAAGGACTACAACCCCCAGCATGGCCATAATACATTCTATTATACTGCATACATGGAGGACTACAATCCTCAGCATGACCATAATACATTACATTATAATGCATACCTGGAGGACTACAATCCCCAGCATGACCATAATACATTCTATTATACTGCATACATGGAGGACTACGATCCTCAGCATGACCATAATGCATTCCATCATACCATATACACGGAGGACTACAACCCCCAGCATGCCCATAATACATTCCATCATACCATATACACGGAGGACTACAACCCCCAGCTTGACCATAATACATTCCATTATAATGTATACATGGAGGACTACAACCCACAGCATGACCATAATACATTCCATTATACCATATACATGGAGGACTACAACCCCCAGCATGACCATAATACATTCCATTATACTGTATACCTGGAGGACTACAACCCCCAGCATGACCATAATACATTCTATTATACTGCATACATGTAGGACTACAACCCCCAGCATGACCATAATACATTCCATTATACTGCATACATGGAGGACTACAACCCCCAGCATGACCATAATGCATTCTATTATGCTGTATACATGGAGGACTACAACCCCCAGCATGGCCATAATACATTCCTTTATACTGCATACATGGAGGACTACAACCCCCAGCATGACCATAATACATTCCATTATACTGCATACATGGAGGACTACAACCCCCAGCATGACCATAATACATTCCATTATACTGTATACCTGGAGGACTACAACACCCAGCATGACCATAATACATTCCATTATACCGTATACATGGAGGACTGCAACCCCCAGCATGACCATAACACATACCATTATACTGCATACATGGAGGACTACAACCCCCAGCATGACGATAATACATTCCATTATACTGCAGACATGAAGGACTACAACCCCCAGCATGACCAAAATACGTTCTATTATACTGCATACATGGAGGACTACAACCCCCAGCATGACCATAATGCATTCCATTATACCACATACATGGAGGACTACAACCCCCAGCATAACCATAATACATTCCATTATACTGCAGATATGAAGGACTACAACCCCCAGCATGACCATCATACATTCAATTATACCGTATACATGGAGGACTACAACCCCCAGCATGGCCATAATACATTCTATAATACCGTATACATGGAGGACTACAACCCCCAGCCTGACCATAATACATTCCATTATACTGCATACATGGAGGACTACAACCCCCAGCTTGACCATAATACATTCCATTATACCGTATACATGGAGGACTACAGCCCTCAGCATGACCATCATACATTCCATTATACTGCAGACATTAAGGACTACAACCCCCAGCATGACCATAATACATTCCATTATACTGTATACATGGAGGACTACAACCCCCAGCATGGCCATAATGCATTCCATCATACCATATACACGGAGGACTACAACCCCCAGCATGCCCATAATACAATCCATTATACTTAATACATGGAGGACTACAACCCCCAGCATGCCCATAATAAATTCCATTATACTTAATACATGGAGGACTACAACCCCCAGCATGGCCATAATGCATTCCATCATACCATATACACGGAGGACTACAACCCCCAGCACGCCCATAATACATTCTATTATACTGTATACATGGAGGACTACAACCCCCAGCATGACCATAATACATTCCATTATACTGTATACATGGAGGACTACTACCCCCAGCATGACCATAATACATTCCATTATACTGCATAAATAGAGGGCTACAACCCCCAGCATGGCCATAATACATTCCATTATACTGTATACCTGGAGGACTACAACACCCAGCATGACCATAATACATTCTATTATACTGCATACATGAAGGACTACAACCCCCAGCATGGCCATAATACATTCTATTATACTGCATACATGGAGGACTACAATCCTCAGCATGACCATAATACATTACATTATAATGCATACCTGGAGGACTACAATCCCCAGCATGACCATAATACATTCTATTATACTGCATACATGGAGGACTACAATCCTCAGCATGACCATAATACATTACACTATAATGAATACATGGAGGACTACAACCCCCAGCATGACCATAATACATTCCATTATACTGTATACCTGGAGGACTACAACCCCCAGCATGACCATAATACATTCCATTATACCGTATACATGGAGGACTACAACCCCCAGCATGACCATAATACATTCCATTATACTGCAGACATGAAGGACTACAACCCCAGCATGACCATAATACATTCCATTATACTGTATACCTGGAGGACTACAACCCACAGCATGACCATAATACATTCTATTATACTGTATACATGGAGGACTACAACCCCCAGCATGACCATAATACATTCTATTATACTGTATACATGGAGGACTACAACCCCCAGCATGACCATCATATATTCTATTATACCGTATACACGGAGGACTACAACCCCCAGCATGACCATAATACATTTTTTATTATACAATATACATGGAGGACTACAACCCCCTGCATGAACATAATACACTCCATTATACCGTATACATGGAGGACTACAACCCCCAGCATGAACATAATACACTCCATTATACTGCATACATGGAGGACTACAACCCCCAGCATGACCATTATACACTCCATTATACCGTATACATGGAGGACTACAACCCTCAGCATGACCATAATACATTCCATTATACCGTATATATGGAGGACTACAACCCCCAGCATGGCCATAATACATTCCATTATACTGCATACATGGAGGACTACAACGCCCAGCATGACCATAATACATTCTATAATACTGCATACATGGAGGAGTACAACCCCCAGCATGACCATAATACATTCTATTATACTGTATACATGGAGGACTACAACCCCCAGCATGACCATAATACATTCCATTATACTGCATACATGGAGGACTACAACCCCCAGCATGACCATAATACATTCCATTATACCGTATACATGGAGGACCACAACCCCCAGCATGACCATAATACATTCCATTATACCGTATGCATGGAGGACTGCAACCCCCAGCATGACCATAACACATTCTATTATACTGCATACATGGAAGACTACAACCCCCAGCATGACCATAATACATTCTATTATACTCTATACATGGAGGACTGCAACCCCCAGCATGACCATAATACATTCCATTATACTGCATACATGGAGGACTACAACCCTCAGCATGACCATCATACATTCCATTATACTGTATACATGGAGGACTACAACCCCCAGCATGACCATAATACATTCCATTATACCGTATACATGGAGGACTACAACCCCCAGCATGACCATAATACATTCCATTATACTGCATACATGGAGGACTACAACCCCCAGCATGACCATAATACACCTCATTATACCGTATACATGGAGGACTACAACCCCCAGCATGGCCATAATACATTCTCTTATACTGTATACATGGAGGCCTACAACCCCCAGCATGACTATAATATATTCCATTATGCTGCATACATGGAGGACTACAACCCCCCCCCCCCCATGGCCATAATACATTCCATTATAATGCATACATGGAGGACTACAACCCCCAGCATGACCATAATATATTCCATTATACTGTATACATGGAGGACTACAACCCCCAGCATAACCATAATACATTCTATTATACCGTATACATGGAGGACTAGAACCCCCAGCATGACCATCATACATTCCATTATACCGTATACATGGAGGACTACAACCCCCAGCATGGCCATAATGCATTCCATCATACCATATACACGGAGTACTACAACCCCCAGCATGACCATAATACATTCTATTATACTGCATACATGGAGGACTACAACCCCCAGCATGACCATCATATATTCTATTATACCGTATACATGGAGGACTACAACCCCAGCATGACCACAATACATTCCATTATACTGTATACATGGAGGACTACAACCCCCAGCATGACCATAATACATTCCATTATACCGTATACATGGAGGACTACAACCCCCAGCATGACCATAATACATTCCATTATACTGCATACATGGAGGACTACAACCCCCAGCATGACCATTATACACTCCATTATGCTGTATACATGGAGGACTACAGCCCTCAGCATGACCATCATACATTCCATTATACTGCATACATGGAGGACTACAACCCCCAGCATGACCATAATACATTCTCTTATACTGCATACATGGGGGACTACAACCCCCAGTATGACCATTATACATTCCTTTTTGCTGCATACATGGAGGACTACAACCCCCAGCATGGCCATAATACATTCCATTATACCGTATACATGGAGGAATACAACCCCCAGCATGACCATAATGAATTCTATTATACTTTATACATGGAGGACTACAACCCCCAGCATGACCATAATACACTGTATTATACCGTCTACATGGAGAACAGCAACCCCCAGCATGACCATAGTACATTCTATTATACTGTATACGTAGAGGACTACAACCCCCAGCATGACCATAATACATTCTATTATACTGCATACACGGAGGACTACAACCCCCAGCATGACCATAATACATTCTATTATACCGTCTACATGGAGGACTGCAACCCCCAGCATGACCATAATACATTCCATTATACTGTATACATAGAGGACTACAAGCCCCAGCATGGCCATAATACATTGTATTATACTGCATACATGGAGGAGTACAACACCCAGCATGACCATAATACATTCCATTATACTGCATACATGGAGGACTACAACCCCCAGCATGACCATAACACATTCTATTGTACTGTATACATGGAGGACTACAACCCCCAGCATGGCCATAATGCATTCCATCATACCATATACACGGAGGACTACAACCCCCAGCATGACCATAATACATTCCATTATACTGCATACATGGAGGTCTACAACCCCCAGCATGACCACTATACACTCCATTATACCGTATACATGGAGGACTACAACCCCAGCATGACCATAATACATTCAATTATACTGTATACATGGAGGCCTACAACCCCCAGCATGATCATAATACATTCCATTATACTATATACATGGAGGACTACAACCCCCAGCATGACCATAATACATTCCATTATACTGCATACATGGAGGACTACAACCCCCAGCATGGCCATAATACATTCTCTTATACTGTATACATTGAGGCCAACAACCCCCAGCATGACCATAATACATTCCATTATACTGTATACATGGAGGACTACAACCCCCAGCATGACCATAATACATTCCATTATACTGCATACATGGAGGACTACAACCCCCTGCATGACCATTATACACTCCATTATACTCTATACATGGAGGACTACAACCCCCAGCATGACCATAATACATTCTCTTATACTGCATACATGGGGGACTACAACCCCAAGTATGACCATTATGCATTCCTTTATGCTGCATACAAGGAGGACTACAACCCCCAGCATGATCATAATACATTCCATTATACTGCATACATGGAGGGCTACAACCCCCAGCATGTCCAAAATATATTCCATTATAATGCATACATGGAGGACTACAACCCCCAGCATGACCATAATACATTCTATTATACAGTAAACTTGGAGGACTACAACCCCCAGCATGACCATAATACATTCCATTATTCCGTATACATGGAGGACTACAACCCCCAGCATGGCCATAATACATTCCATTATACTGCATACATGGAGAACTACAACCCCCAGCATGACCATAATGAATTCTATTATACTGTATACAAGGAGGACTACAACCCCCAGCATAACCATAATACATTCTATTATACTGTATACACGGAGGACTACAACCCCCAGCATGACCATAATACACTGTATTATACAGTATACATGGAGGACAGCAACCCCCAGCATGACCATAGTACATTCTATTATACTGCATACATGGAGGACTACAACCCCCAGCATGACCATAATACATTCCATTATACTGCATACATGTAGGACTACAACCCCCAGCATGACCATACTACATTCCATTATACCGTATACATGGAGAACTACAACCCCCAGCATGACCATAATACATTCCATTATACCGTATACATAGAGGACTACAAGCCCCAGCATGACCATAATACATTGTATTATACTGCATACGTGGAGGACTACAACCCCCAGCATGACCATCATACATTCCATTATACTGTATACATGGAGGACTACAACCCCCAGCATGACCATAATAGATTCTATTATACTGCATACATGGAGGACTACAACCCCCAGCATGACCATAATACATTCCATTATACTGTATACCTGGAGGACTACAACACCCAGCATGACCATAATACATTCCAATATACCGTATACATGGAGGACTACAGCCCTCAGCATGACCATCATACATTCCATTATACTGCAGACATTAAGGACTACAACCCCCAGCATGACCATAATACATTCCATTATACTGTATACAAGGAGGACTACAACCCCCAGCATGGCCATAATGCATTCCATCATACCATATACACGGAGGACTACAACCCCGAGCATGTCCATAATACATTTCATTATACTGCATACATGAAGGACTACAACCCCCAGCATGACCATAATACATTCCATTATACTGCAGACATGAAGTACTACAACCCCCAGCATGACCATAATACATTCTATTATACTGTATACATGGAGGACTACAACCCCCAGCATGACCATAATACATTCTATTATACAGTATACACGGAGGACTACAACCCCCAGCATGACCATAATACATTCTATTATACCATGTACATGGAGGACTACAACCCCCAGCATGATCATAATACATTCCATTATACTGCATACATGGAGGACTACAACCCCCAGCATGGCCATAATACATTCCATTATACTGCATACATGGAGGACTACAACCCCCAGCATGACCATAATACATTCTATAATACTGCATACATGGAGGACTACAACCCCCAGCATGACCATAATACATTCCATTATACCGTATACATGGAGGACTACAACCCCCCAGCATGACCATAAAACATTCCATTATACCGTATGCATGGAGGACTACAACCCCCAGCATGACCATAACACATTCTATTGTACTGTATACATGGAGTACTACAACCCCCAGCATGACCATAATACATTCCATTATACTGCATACATGGAGGACTACAACCCCCAGCATGACCATAATACATTCCATTATACTGTATACATGGAGGACTACAACCCCCAGCATGACCATAATACATTCCATTATACGGTGTACATGGAGGACTACAACCCACAGCATGACCGTCATACATTCTATTATACTGCATACATGGAGGACTACAACCCCCAGCATAACCACAATACATTCCATTATACTGCAGACATTAAGGACTACAACCCCCAGCATGACCACAATACATTCTATTATACTGTATACATGGAGGACTACAACCCCAAGCATGACCATAATACATTCTATTATACCGTATACATGGAGGACTGCAACCCCCAGCATGGCCATAATACATTCCATTATACTGCATACATGGAGGACTACAACCCCCAGCATGACCATAATACATTCTATTATACTGCATACATGGAGGACTACAACCCCCAGCATGACCATAATACATTCTAGTTATCTTTATATGTGGAGGACTACAACCCCCAGCATGACCATAATACATTATATTACACTGCATACATGGAGGACTACAAACCCCAGCATGGCCATAATACATTCTATTATACTGTATACATGGAGGACTACAACCCCCAGCATGACCATTATACACTCCATTATACCGTATACATGGAGGACTACAACCCCCAGCATGACCATAATACATTCTATTATACTGCATACATGGAGGACTACAACCCCCAGCATGACCATCATACATTCTATTATACTGTATACATGGAGGACTACAACCCCCTGCATGACCATTATACACTCCATTATACTGCATACATGGAGGACTACAACCCCCAGCATGACCATAATACATTCCATTATACTGCATACATGGAGGACTACAACCCCCAGCATGAACATAATACATTCCATTATACTGCATACATGGAGGACTACAATCCCCAGCATGACAATAATACATTCCATTATACTGCATACATGGAGGACTACAACCCCCAGCATGACCATAATACATTCTATAATACCGTATACATGGAGGACTACAACCCCCAGCATGACCATACTACAAACCATTATACTGCATACATGGAGGACTACAACCCCCAGCATGACCATAATACATTCCATTATACTGTATACATGAAGTACTACAACCCCCAGCATGACAATAATACATTCCATTATACCGTATACATGGAGGACTACAACCCCCAGCATGACCATACTACATACCATTATACTGTATACATGGAGGACTACAAACCCCAGCATGACTATAATACATTCCATTATACTGCATACATGGAGGACTACAACCCCCAGCATGCCCATAATACATTCCATTATACCACATACATGGAGGACTACAACCCCCAGCATGACCATAATACATTCTAGTTATCTTCATATATGGAGGACTACAACTCCCAGCAAGACCATAATACATTATATTATACTGCATACATGGAGGACTACAACGCCCAGCATGACCATAATACATTATATTATACTGCATACATGGAGGACTACAACGCCCAGCATGACCATAATACATTATATTATACTGCATACATGGAGCACTACAACCCCTAGAATAACCATAATACCTTCGATTATATCGTACACATGGAGGACTACAACCCCCAGCATGACCGTAATACATTCCATTATACTCTATACATGGAGGACTACAACCCCCAGCATGACCATAATACATTCCATTATACTCTATACATGGAGGACTACAACCCCCAGCATGACCATAATACAGTCCATTATACATGGAGGTCTACAACCCCCAGCATGACCATAATACATTCCATTATACTGCATACATGGAGGACTACAACTCCCAGCATGACCATAATACATTCTATTTTACTGTATACATGGAGGACTACAACCCCCAGCATGACCATAATACATTCCATTATATTGCATACATGGAGGACTACAACTCCCAGCATGACCATAATACATTCTATTATACTGTATACATGGAGGACTACAACCCCCAGCATGGCCATAATACATTACATTATACTGTATACATGGAGGACTACAACCCCCAGCATGACCATAATACATTCCATTATACTGCATACATGGAGGACTACAACCCCCAGCATGACCATAATACATTCTATTATACTGTATACATGGAGGACTACAACCCCCAGCATGGCCATAACACATTCCATTATACTGTATACATGGAGGACTACAACCCCCAGCATGACCATAATGCATTCCATTATTACTGTATACATGGAGGACTACAACCCCCAGCATGGCCATAACTCATTCCATTATACTGTATACATGGAGGACTACAACCCCCAGCATGACCATATCACATTCCATTATACTGTATACCTGGAGGACTACAACCCCCAGCATGACCATAATACATTCTATTATACTGCATACATGGAGGACTACAACCCCCAGCATGACCATAATACATTCCATTATACTGTATACATGGAGGACTACAACCCCCAGCATGACCATAATACATTCCATTATACAATATACATGGAGGACTACAACCCCCAGCATGACCATAATACATTCCATTATACTGTATACATGGAGGACTACAACCCCCAGCAAGGCCATAATACATTCCATTAAACTGTATACATGGAGGACTACAACCCCCAGCATGACCATAATACATTCCATTATACCGTATACATGGAGGACTACAACCCCCAGCATGACCATCATACATTCTAGTTATTTTTATACATGGAGGACTACAACCCCCAGCATGACCGTAATACATTCCATTATACCGTATACATGGAGGACTACAACCCCCAGCATGACCATCATACATTCTAGTTATTTTTATACATGGAGGACTACAACCCCCAGCATGACCATAATACATTCCATTATACAAGGAGGATTACAACCCCCAGCATGACCATAATACATTCCATTAAACTGTATACATGGAGGACTACAACCCCCAGCATGACGATAATACATTCCATCATACTGTATACATGGAGGACTACAACCCCCAGCATGACCATAATACATTCCATTATACTGTATACATGGAGGACTACAACCCCCAGCATGACCATAATACATTCCATTATACCGTATGCATGGAGGACTACAACCCCCAGCATGACCATAATACATTCCATTATACATGGAGGATTACAACCCCTAAGCATGACCATAATACATTCTATTATACTGTATACATGGAGGACTACATCCCCCAGCATGGCCATAATATATTCTATTATACTGTATGCATGGAGGACTAAAACCCCCAGCATGACCAAAATACATTCCATTATACTGTGTATATGGAGGACTACAACCCCCAGCATGACCATAATACATTCCATTATACTGCATACATGTAGGACTACAACCCCCAGCATGACCATAATACATTTCATTATACTGCATACATGTAGGACTACAACCCCCAGCATGACCATAATACATTCCATTATACCGTATACATGGAGAACTACAACCTCCAGCATGACCTTAATGCATTCCATTATACTGTATACATGGAGAACTACAACCTCCAGCATGACCATAATACATTCCATTATACTGCATACATGTAGGACTACAACCCCCAGCATGACCATAATACATTCTATTATACTGTATACATGGAGAACTACAACCCCCAGCATGACCATAATACATTCCATTATACTGTATACATGGAGAACTACAACCTCCATCATGACCTTAATACATTCCATTATACTGTATACATGGAGAACTACAACCTCCAGCATGACCATAATACATTCCATTATACCGTATACATGGAGGACTACAAACCCCAGCATGACCACAATACATTCCATTATACCGTATACATGGAGAACTACAACCTCCAGCATGACCTTAATACATTCCATTATACTGTATACATGGAGAACTACAACCTCCAGCATGACCATAATACATTCCATTATACCGTATACATGGAGGACTACAACCCCCAGCATGACCATAATACATTTCATTATACCGTATACATGGAGGACTACAACCCCCAGCATGACCATCATACATTCTATTATACTGTATACATGGAGGACTACAACCTCCAGCATGACCATAATACATTCTATTATACTGTATACATGGAGGACTACAACCCCCAGCATGACCATCATACATTCCATTATACATGGAGGACTACCACTCCCAGCATGACCATAATACATTCTATTATGCTGTATACATGGAGCACTATAACACCCAGCATGGCCATAATACATTCAATTATAATGCATACATGGAGGACTACAACCCCCAGCATGACCATAATACATTCTATTAAACTGCAAACATGGAGGACTACAACCCCCAGCATGACCATAATACATGCCATTAAACTGCATACATGGAGGACTACAACCCCCAGCATGACCATAATACATTCTATTAAACTGCAAACATGGAGGACTACAACCCCCAGCATGACCATAATACATGCCATTATACTGCATACATAGAGGACTACAACCCCCTGCATGACCATTATACATGCCATTATACTGCATACATGGAGGACTACAACCCCCAGCATGACCATTATACACTCCATTATACCGTATACATGGAGGACTACAACCCCCAGCATGACCATAATACATTCTATAATACTGTATACATGGAGGACTACAACCCCCAGCATGGCCATAATACATTCCATTATACTGTATACATGGAGGACTACAACCTCCAGCATGACCATAATACATTCTATTATACCGTATACATGGAGGACTACAACCCCCAGCATGACCATAATACATTCCATTATACTGCATACATGGAGGACTACAACCCCCAGCATGACCATCATACATTCCATTATACCGTATACATGGAGGACTACAACCCCCAGCATGACCATCATACATTCCATTATACCGTATACATGGAGGACTACAACCCCCAGCATGACAATAATACATTCTAATATACTGTATACATGGAGGACTACAACCCCCAGCATGACCATCATACATTCTAGTTCTTTTTATACATGGAGGACTACAACCCCCAGCATGACCATAATACATTCCATTATACCGTATACATGGAGGACTACAACCCCCAGCATGACCATAATACATTCCATTATACCGTTACATGGAGGACTACAACCTCCAGCATGACCATAATACATTATATTTACATGTGTACATGGAGGACTACAACCCCCAGCATGACCATCATACATTCCATTATACATGGAGGACTACCACTCCCAGCATGACCATAATACATTCTATTATGCTGTATACATGGAGCACTATAACACCCAGCATGGCCATAATACATTCAATTATAATGCATACATGGAGGACTACAACCCCCAGCATGGCCATAATACATTCCATTATACTGCATACATGGAGGACTACAACCCCCAGCATGACCATAATACATTCTATTAAACTGCATACATGGAGGACTACAACCCCCAGCATAACCATAATACATGCCATTAAACTGCATACATGGAGGACTACAACCCCCAGCATGACCATTATACATGCCATTATACTGCATACATAGAGGACTACAACCCCCAGCATGACCATTATACACTCCATTATACCGTATACATGGAGGACTACAACCCCCAGCATGACCATAATACATTCAATAATACTGTATACATGGAGGACTACAACCCCCAGCATGGCCATAATACATTCCATTATACTGTATACATGGAGGACTACAACCCCCAGCATGACCATAATACATTCCATTATACTGCATACATGGAGGACTACAACCCCCAGCATGACCATAACACATTCAATTATACCGTATACATGGAGAACTATAACCCCCAGCATGACCATAATACATTCTATTATACTGCATACATGGAGGACTACAACCCCCAGCATGACCATAATACATTCTATTATACTGTATACAAGGAGGACTACAACCCCCAGCATGACCATAATACATTCCCTTATACCGTATACAAGGACTACAACCCCCAGCATGACCATAATACATTCCATTATACCGTATACATGGAGGACTACAACCCCCAGCATGACCATAATACATTCCCTTACACCGTATACAAGGAGGACTACAAACCGCAGCATCACCATAATACATTCCATTATACCGCATACATAGAGGACTACAACCCGCAGCATGACCATAATACATTATATTATACCATATACATGGAGGACTACAACCCCCAGCATGACCACAATACATTCTATTATATTGCATACATGTAGGACTACAACCCCCAGCATGCCCATACTACATTCCATTATACCGTATACATGGAGGACTACAACCCCCAGCATGACCATAATACATTCCATTATACCATATACATGGAGGACTACAACCCCCAGCATGACCATAATACATTCCATTATACTGCATACATGGAGGACCACAACCTCCAGCATGACCATAATACATTCTATTATACTGCAAACATGAAGGACTACAACCCCCAGCATGGCCATAATACATTCCATTATACTGCATACATGGAGGACTACAACCCCCAGCATGGCCATAATACATTCCATTATACCGCATACATAGAGGACTACAACCCGCAGCATGACCATAATACATTATATTATACCATATACATGGAGGACTACAACCCCCAGCATGACCACAATACATTCTATTATATTGCATACATGTAGGACTACAACCCCCAGCATGCCCATACTACATTCCATTATACCGTATACATGGAGGACTACAACCCCCAGCATGACCATAACATATTCTAGTTATCTTCATAAATGGAGGACTACAACCCCCAGCATGACCATAATACATTCCATTATACTGCATACATGGAGGACCACAACCTCCAGCATGACCATAATACATTCTATTATACTGCAAACATGAAGGACTACAACCCCCAGCATGGCCATAATACATTCCATTATACTGCATACATGGAGGACTACAACCCCCAGCATGGCCATAATACATTTCATTATACCGTATACATGGAGGACTACAACCTCCAGCATGACCATAATACATTCCATTATACTGCAAACATGAAGGACTACAACCCCCAGCATGGCCATAATACATTCCATTATACTGCAAACATGAAGGACTACAACCCCCAGCATGACCATAATACATTCTATTATACTGCATACATGGAAGACTACAACCCCAGCATGGCCATAATACAGTTCATTAAACTGTATACATGGAGGACTACAACCCCCAGCATGGCAATAACACATTCCATTATACCGTATACATGGAGAACTACAACCCCCAGCATCACCATAATACATTCCATTATACTGTATACATGGAGGACTACAACCTCCAGCATGACCATAATACATTATATTTACCTGTGTACATGGAGGACTGCAATCCCCAGCATGACCATCATACATTCCATTATACATGGAGGACTACAACTCCCAGCATGACCATAATACATTCTATTATACTGTATACATGGAGCACTATAACCCCCAACATAACCATAACACATTCCATTATACTGCATACATGAAGGACTACAACCCCCAGCATGACCGTCATACATTCCATTATACTGTATACATGGAGGACAACAAACCCCAACATGCCCATAACACATTCCATTATACTGCATACATGGAGGACTACAACCCCCAGCATGACCATAATACATTCCATTATACTGCATACATGGAGGACTACAACCTCCAGCATGACCATAATACATTATATTTACCTGTGTACATGGAGGACTGCAATCCCCAGCATGACCATCATACATTCCATTATACATGGAGGACTACAACTCCCAGCATGACCATAATACATTCTATTATACTGTATACATGGAGCACTATAACCCCCAACATAACCATAACACATTCCATTATACTGCATACATGAAGGACTACAACCCCCAGCATGACCGTCATACATTCCATTATACTGTATACATGGAGGACAACAAACCCCAACATGCCCATAACACATTCCATTATACTGCATACATGGAGGACTACAACCCCCAGCATGACCATAATACATTCCATTATACTGCATACATGCAGGACTACAACCTCCAGCATGACCATAATACATTCCATTATACTGCATACATGGAGGACTACAACCCCCAGCATGACCCTAATACATTCCATTATACTGCATACATGGAGGACTACAACCCCCAGCATGACCATAATGCATTACATTATACTGTATACATGGAGGACTACAACCCCCAGCATGACCATAATACATTCTATTATACTGCATACATGGAGGACTACAACCCCCAGAATGACCATAATACATTCTACTATACTGTATACATGGAGGACTACAACCCCCAGCATGACCATTATACATTCTAGTTACCTGTATACATGGAGGACTAAAACCCTCAGCATGACCATAATACATTCCATTATACTGTATACATGGAGGACTACAACCCCCAGCAAGACCATTATACATCCCATTATACTGCAAACGTTGAGGACTACAACCCCCAGCATGACCATCATACATTCCATTAGACTGCATATCTGGAGGACTACAACACCCAGCATGACCATAATACATCCCATTATACTGCAAACGTTGAGGACTACAACAACCAGCATGACCATAATACATTCCATTATACTGTATACATGGAGGACTACAACCCCCAGCATGACCATAATGCATTCCATTATACTGCATACATGGAGGACTACAACCCCCAGCATGACCATAATCAATTCCATTATACTGTATACCTGGAGGAATACAACTCTCAGCATGACCATAATACATTCCATTATACTGTATACATGGAGGACTACAACCCCCAGCATGACCATAATACATTCTATTATACTGCATACATGGAGGACTACAACCCCCAGCATGACCGTCATACATTCCATTATACTGTATACATGGAGGACTACAACCCCCAACATGACCATAATACATTCCATTATACTGTATACATGGAGGACTACAACCCCCAGCATGACCATAATACATTCCATTATACTGCATACATGGAGGACTACAACCCCCAGCATGACCATAATACATTCCATTATACGGCATACATGGAGGACTACAACCCCTAGCATGACCATAATACATTCCATTATACTGCATACATGAAGGACTACAACCCCCAGCATAACCATAATACATTCCATTATACTGCAGACAAGGAGGACTACAACCCCCAGCATAACCATAATACATTCCATTATACCGTATACATGGAGGACTACAACCCCCAGCATGACCATTATACATTCTATTATACTGCATACATGGAGGACTACAACCCCCAGCATGACCAGAATACATTCTATTATACTGCATACATGGAGGACTACAACCCCCAGCATAACCATAATACATTCTATTATACTGTATACATGGAGGACTACAACCCCCAGCAAGACCATAATACATTCTATTATACTGCATACATGGAGGACTACAACCCCTAGCAAGACCATAATACATTCTATTATACTGCATACATGAAGGACTACAACCCCCGGCATGACCATCATACATTCTATTATACTGCATACATGGAGGACTACAACCCCCAGCATGTCCATAATACATTCCATTATACTGCATACATAGAGGACTACAACCCCCAGCATGACCATAATACATTCCATCATACTGTATACATGGAGGACTACAACCCTCAGCATGTCCATAATACATTCCATTATACTGCATACATGGAGGACTACAACCCCCAGCATGACCATAATACATTCCACTATACCGTATACATGGAGGACTACAACCCTCAGCATGACCATAATACATTCCATCATACTGCATACATGGAGGACTACAACCCCCAGCATGACCATAATACATTCCATCATACTGCATACATAGAGGACCACAACCCCCAGCATGACCATAATACATTCCACTATACTGTATACATGGAGGACTACAACCCCCAGCATGACCATAACACATTCCATTTTACTGCATACATGGAGGACTACAACCTCCAGCATAGCCATAATACATTCCATTATACCGTATACATGGAGGACTACAACCCCAGCATGATGATAACACATTCCATTTTACTGCATACATGGAGGACTACAACCTCCAGCATAGCCATAATACATTCCATTATACTGCACACATGGAGGACTACAACCCCTAGCATGTCCATAATACATTCCATTATACTGCATACATGGAGGACTACAACCCCCAGCATGACCATAATACATTCCATTATACCGTATACATGGAGGACTACAACCCCCAGCATGACCATAATACATTCTATTATACTGCATACATGGAGTACTACAACCCCCAGCATGTCCATAATACATTCCATTATACTGCATACATAGAGGACTACAACCCTCAGCATGACCATAATACATTCCATCATACTGCATACATGGAGGACTACAACCCCCAGCATGACCATAATACATTTCATTATACGGTATACATTGAGGACTACAACCCCCAGCATGACCATAATACATTCCATTATACTGCATACATAGAGGACTACAACCCCCAGCATGACCATAATACATTCCACTATACTGTATACATGGAGGACTACAACCCCCAGCATGACCATAAAACATTCTATTATACTGCATACATGGAGGACTACAACCCCCAGCATGACCATAATACATTCTATTATGCTGTGTACATAGAGGACTACAACCCCCAGCATGACCATAATACATTCCATTATACCGTATACATGGAGGACTACAACCCCCAGCATGACCATAATACATTCCATTATACGGTATACATTGAGGACTACAACCCCCAGCATGACCGTAATACATTTCATTATACGGTATACATTGAGGACTACAACCCCCAGCAGGACCATAATACATTCCATTATACTGCATACATAGAGGACTACAACCCCCAGCATGACCATAATACATTCCACTATACTGTATACATGGAGGACTACAACCCCCAGCATGACCATAATACATTCCATTATACTGCATAAATGGAGGACTACAACCCCCAGCATGACCATAATACATTCCATTATACTACATACATGGAGGACTACACCCCCAGCATGACCATAATACATTCCTTTATACTGTATGCATGGAGGACTACAACCCCCAGCATGGCCATAATAGATTCTATTATACTGCATACATGGAGGACTACAACCCCCAGCATGACCATAATACATTCCATTATACTGCATACATGGAGGACTACAACACCCAGCATGACCATAATACATTCCATTATACTGTATACTTGGAGGACTACAGCCCTCAGCATGACCATAACACATTCTATTATACTGCATACATGGAGGACTACAACCCCCAGCATGGCCATAATACATTCCATTATACCATATACATGCAGGACTACAACCCCCAGCATGACCATAATAAATTCCATTATACTGCATACATGGAGGACTACAACCCCCAGCATGACCATAATAAATTCCATTATACTATATATATGGAGGACTACAACCCCCAGCATGACCATAATACACTGTTTTATACCATACACATGGAGTACTACAACCCCCAGCATGACAATAATACATTCCATTATACCGTATACCTGGAGGACTACAACCCCCAGCATGGCCATAATACATTCTATAATACCGTATACATCGAGGACTACAACCCCCAGCATGACCATAATACATTCCATTATACTGCATACATGGAGGACTACAACCCCCAGCATGGCCATAATACATTCCTTTATACTGCATACATGGAGGACTAAAACCCCCAGCATGACCATAATACATTCCATTATACTGCATACATGGAGGACTACAACCTCCAGCATGACCATAATACATTCCACTATACTGCCTACGTGGAGGACTACAACCCTCAGCATGACCATAATACATTCCATTATACTGCCTACATGGAGGACTACAACCCTCAGCATGACCATAATACATTCCATTATACTGTATACATGGAGGACTACAACCCCCAGCATGACCATCATACATTTCATTATACTGCATACATGGAGGACTACAACCCCCAGCATGGCCATAATACATTCCTTTATACTGTATACATGGAGGACTACAACCCCCAGCATGACCATAATATATTCCATTATACTGTATACATGGAGGACTACAACCCCCAGCATGACCATAATACATTCCATTATACTGCATACATGGAGGACTACAACCCCCAGCATGACCATAATACATTCCACTATACCGTATACATGGAGGACTACAACCCTCAGCATGACCATAATACATTCCATCATACTGCATACATGGAGGACTACAACCCCCAGCATGACCATAATACATTCCATCATACTGCATACATAGAGGACTACAACCCCCAGCATGACCATAATACATTCCACTATACTGTATACATGGAGGACTACAACCCCCAGCATGACCATAACACATTCCATTTTACTGCATACATGGAGGACTACAACCTCCAGCATAGCCATAATACATTCCATTATACCGTATACATGGAGGACTACAACCCCAGCATGATGATAACACATTCCATTTTACTGCATACATGGAGGACTACAACCTCCAGCATAGCCATAATACATTCCATTATACTGCACACATGGAGGACTACAACCCCTAGCATGTCCATAATACATTCCATTATACTGCATACATGGAGGACTACAACCCCCAGCATGACCATAATACATTCCATTATACCGTATACATGGAGGACTACAACCCCCAGCATGACCATAATACATTCTATTATACTGCATACATGGAGTACTACAACCCCCAGCATGTCCATAATACATTCCATTATACTGCATACATAGAGGACTACAACCCTCAGCATGACCATAATACATTCCATCATACTGCATACATGGAGGACTACAACCCCCAGCATGACCATAATACATTCCATTATACTGCATACATAGAGGACTACAACCCCCAGCATGACCATAATACATTCCACTATACTGTATACATGGAGGACTACAACCCCCAGCATGACCATAAAACATTCTATTATACTGCATACATGGAGGACTACAACCCCCAGCATGACCATAATACATTCTATTATGCTGTGTACATAGAGGACTACAACCCCCAGCATGACCATAATACATTCCATTATACCGTATACATGGAGGACTACAACCCCCAGCATGACCATAATACATTCCATTATACGGTATACATTGAGGACTACAACCCCCAGCATGACCGTAATACATTTCATTATACGGTATACATTGAGGACTACAACCCCCAGCAGGACCATAATACATTCCATTATACTGCATACATAGAGGACTACAACCCCCAGCATGACCAAAATACATTCCACTATACTGTATACATGGAGGACTACAACCCCCAGCATGACCATAATACATTCCATTATACTGCATAAATGGAGGACTACAACCCCCAGCATGACCATAATACATTCCATTATACTACATACATGGAGGACTACACCCCCAGCATGACCATAATACATTCCTTTATACTGTATGCATGGAGGACTACAACCCCCAGCATGGCCATAATAGATTCTATTATACTGCATACATGGAGGACTACAACCCCCAGCATGACCATAATACATTCCATTATACTGCATACATGGAGGACTACAACCCCCAGCATGACCATAATACATTCCATTATACTGCATACATGGAGGACTACAACACCCAGCATGACCATAATACATTCCATTATACTGTATACTTGGAGGACTACAGCCCTCAGCATGACCATAACACATTCTATTATACTGCATACATGGAGGACTACAACCCCCAGCATGGCCATAATACATTCCATTATAATGCATACATGGAGGACTACAACCCCCAGCATGACAATAATACATTCCATTATACCATATACATGCAGGACTACAACCCCCAGCATGACCATAATAAATTCCATTATACTGCATACATGGAGGACTACAACCCCCAGCATGACCATAATAAATTCCATTATACTATATATATGGAGGACTACAACCCCCAGCATGACCATAATACACTGTTTTATACCATACACATGGAGTACTATAACCCCCAGCATGACAATAATACATTCCATTATACCGTATACCTGGAGGACTACAACCCCCAGCATGGCCATAATACATTCTATAATACCGTATACATCGAGGACTACAACCCCCAGCATGGCCATAATACATTCCATTATACTGCATACATGGAGGACTACAACCCCCAGCATGGCCATAATACATTCCATTATACTGCATACATGGAGGACTACAACCCCCAGCATGACCATAATATATTCCATTATACTGTATACATGGAGGACT